>NC_060123.1:605778678-605868678 GCF_021461395.2 Schistocerca americana | reverse complement strand
AGGAGGAGGAGGAGGCGGCGGCGGCGGCGCGGAGAAGGAGGAGGAGGAGGAGGCGGCGGCGCGGAGAAGGAGGAGGAGGAGGAGGCGGCGGCGCGGAGAAGGAGGAGGAGGAGGCGGCGGCGGCGCGGAGAAGGAGGAGGAGGAGGAGGCGGCGGCGCGGAGAAGGAGGAGGAGGAGGAGGCGGCGGCGCGGAGAAGGAGGAGGAGGAGGAGGCGGCGGCGCGGAGAAGGAGGAGGAGGAGGAGGCGGCGGCGCGGAGAAGGAGGAGGAGGCGGCGGCGCGGAGAAGGAGGAGGAGGCGGCGGCGCGGAGAAGGAGGAGGAGGCGGCGGCGCGGAGAAGGAGGAGGAGGCGGCGGCGCGGAGAAGGAGGAGGAGGCGGCGGCGCGGAGAAGGAGGAGGAGGCGGCGGCGCGGAGAAGGAGGAGGAGGCGGCGGCGCGGAGAAGGAGGAGGAGGCGGCGGCGCGGAGAAGGAGGAGGAGGCGGCGGCGCGGAGAAGGAGGAGGAGGCGGCGGCGCGGAGAAGGAGGAGGAGGCGGCGGCGCGGAGAAGGAGGAGGAGGCGGCGGCGCGGAGAAGGAGGAGGCGGCGGCGCGGAGAAGGAGGAGGCGGCGGCGCGGAGAAGGAGGAGGCGGCGGCGCGGAGAAGGAGGAGGCGGCGGCGCGGAGAAGGAGGAGGCGGCGGCGCGGAGAAGGAGGAGGCGGCGGCACGGAGAAGGAGGAGGCGGCGGCACCGAGAAGGAGGAGGCGGCGGCACCGAGAAGGAGGAGGCGGCGGCACCGAGAAGGAGGAGGCGGCGGCACCGAGAAGGAGGAGGCGGCGGCACCGAGAAGGAGGAGGCGGCGGCACGGAGAAGGAGGAGGCGGCGGCACGGAGAAGGAGGAGGCAAGGTAAAAAGTAAGGAAGACCGTGAGAGAGGAAGAAGGACAAAGAGAAGGAAGGAAGGAAGGAACCAGAATATGCAAAATACCAAAATGACCACAAATTCTAGTCGTTGAACCGTCCGTCTCCGGACGCAGGCGCCAACTACCCCCTTGAGGGGAGGGACTCCTTTTAGTCGCCTCTTACAACAGGCAGGAATACCTCTGCCTATTCTTACCTCGGACCCGCAGGGGGAACTTCAGTGAAGACATACATTATCCTTGGGGGGGGGGGGGGGGGGGGGAGATGATTTTTAAAATAAAACCTGTCCAACGTCCAACTTAAAAGTGGAAGCTCTCCTTTACAGACAATGCAGTACTACATGGAACTAACCTACAGAAAAAGAAACTTCTCTGGATTTGCATTTTGAAAAAAGTAAAAAAGAATTCAAAAGGCAAGAGTAAAGGAACTTTGACAGATATGCCCAAATGGAGAATACCATTGTAATCAAAAAGCAATCATCTTTCAAGTAAAAAAAAACTAACAATACATCTAGAACTGTTACATAGATATAGCATTTAAAAAATTTTTCTGAATTTCGCATTTCAAAATGGTGTTCGCAGTGTCATCTTGGGAGGCCTGTATCTAGGGGCAGGACCTTTTTTTTTTTGGGGGGGGGGGGGGGGACCAAAACATTGTGTGTTTCTTACTTACTCCTGAATTACAATATATGCTGAACTCAGTAACATCCGACACTATGAAGGTAGCCCCCTCCCTGAAGTGATACGGATTACACCAGCTAGATATTTTCATGCCTCCGACTCAAAGCCCATAGGAGTAGAGAGCAGTATGTAATGCAGTTTTAATATGCCTTGCGAACAGTAAACAGCACAAAATGTGAAACCAACTCTTGTGTAATATTTTTCATGAAAGTCACCCCTGTGCACATTGTCTCACTATTTGCCTCCTCACTAATGAGACTTCACATTGGCCACAGTAATATTAAAAACTGGGACAACACGCAAGTGGAGTTACACTTTTCCGTCTCACGAGAAGTAGTTTAGTGCACAGGGGAACAACCAATGGTGTATATACACTTGGGGCAATGTGCCTGTGAGCAACTCTTGAGTCACTCCAAGAAAAACTGACACAGCAAGTCTCACTTTAGCATTCTGCATGCTCACAAGCACTACCAAGTTGTTCATGAGCCACTCAACAGGTATGTAAGTATACAATTTAACACATCCTTTGAGCATGTGGAAACCAGCAACACTATACTGGTACGACATTTTGGGTACGTGTCAGTAGGGTGAAGCATATGCCCTAAATAGCATCTGAAAAAGTTCTTTACCAACTCCAAGATATAGGGGAGCAATGGACTGACTTAAGATATGATAAAAACTGGCGTTATCACAATACTGCTCATCCCAATAAAGATGAAATCCTGCGAGATGAGTAATTCTTAAATGCTCTAGGGGGCACGTTCTTTTATGTTCGCAGCTATCAATATGTCTCAGACTCATACACAAGATGTATACAGTATGATAGATGTGCAATTCTAACATTCTTGTGAAAAGTTGAAACCAAAATTATATTGCGAAGCACTTGGGTAAAAACTAGAATACACTCACCTGACCCAACAGATTATCAATGCATTTTTTCTGCTCCTGTATCTCTTCAGCAGCTTGTTTACTTGCTGATGGTCCATATGCCAATGAGTCACCCATTTTAACAAATTTCTGTTCCTGATGTTGCTCCATTAATTTCTGCAGTTGCTAAAACCAGAACAGTACACATACACAATTAATATCTCAAAACCAGTACACACAACAATCAAATAATTGCAAAGGAGAGGCCAGAACCCTGTGACCCATTTATTTTGTCAATCTTTGGCATAAAGTTCAAGACAGGATCTGCTCAGGTAAAACTCACTTTAACAATTTAAAATAAGAGGGAATTCTGTATTATAATATAAAGTCTGCAACCTAATAGTTTGAGAAATCAAATAATAACAGATTTCAGAGTGTTGAGGAGGAATGCCCTAACTGGCATTGTGACCAAATGGTTCAGATTACAGTTAATATCTGTGCGTGTGGATTTATATGACACTTTTGCTCTTTGGCAGCAGGATAAGTGTGGTCAAAGAAAACTGCCACTTGTAGCTCTGTCGTGTTTTAAAACTGCATGTTACTGTAAGACACTTTGCTTGTTAAAGCAATAGGAAGGTGGGCAAAGGGATGCAGCTACGTATGATTCTATGTCTACTGACAGCAAAGACTAGCTAACTTTTATTGGGAAAGTTATTCCACGAAAGTGCACATCACTGCATCAGCCATGTGACTTTTAGTTCTTTCATGAGATTAAGAGCTTAATTATAATGCTGTGAAAATTGTCATTTACTTTTCAAAACACATGTAGAACTACTTCAACAAACTGATACTGCGAACAGCCATAGCCTTGTACATAATCAGCCGTCAGTCCAAAATTATTTCACACAAATTAATCTTAGATCTGGTATATGCACAAATTAACTGCCACACCAAGTGTCACCATAAATGTAAACTAAGTTTGTTTTCCACCGCACGCAGTATACAGCATACTTGACTGCAGGAAAATGGCATTCACCCAACATTCTTCAGACAAAGGTCTTTTCTGCTCTACATATTTCTAATATTTATTTTCTTTAAGCTAACCATTTCCATGGCAGTTTTTGCTCTTTTGGAAAAGAACAAAAATATTGCAATGTGTGTAATATGAAGCCATGCACGTGGAAGCTGACTGTGATCCAAAAGTAGGGTTTATACTTTTCCTTCTCAAGTACATCTGTAATAAATCAAAATCTATCACTCAGTTTATTGGAAACTAATGGGCTGACTAAACCCGTGTGTGTGCGCATTTTATGATGATTCACACCTGTGCAAAGGTTATCTTTAGTCGCGACAGTGGAATTCAATTTTTTTGGAAACAGGGGTAGTGATCTAAGACCTTTCACGTGAATAACTTTCTTTCAAGTTACACCTGACTAATACGCTAAAGCTCGTCAAAATCAATGAGTCACAATGTCAGGGACTAAATTACACAAGAATAATGTGTTCTCATAAAAGTAACTACCAAAGCTTTATGTATAAATGTGTGGTTTTTAATGGATTCTTTTCTTGGTAGAAAAATGTCATATTTAAGGTTGAAAGCAAATGGTGTTTTTATTATACTATTATTTATTACAAACCCATTTGCAGCTTTTTAGCCACATAAACCAAAAACTGGTTTGAGATTTGTATAATTTCCATACCTATTGCCATGAGTAATTTTTGTTTGTCTGTGTGATGAAATGAGCTCCTACAAAAAATGAGGTTTTATTTTTTTTATAGTCATGTTACATTATTAAACATAAATCTACATCTAAGTGCCTGTATGTTCAAATTCAAATCTGAAAACTACTGGCAATACAGATACTTATTGTTACTGGTAGTAGTCAATATGCTGATCTCTTGAAGTCACGAAGTTAGCAATCGGCATAAACAAATGCTAACATAACTTGGCTACTTCAAAAAACATGGTTTGAAGCATAACATCAAAGACATCAACAGCAAGTGCCAAAAAGGAGCATCAGCAAAACGATGCATATGAGCCACAATAAGCATTTAACAGTATGAATCCAAATGAAAACTGTGCCAGGGCTTTGGCTATATCATTTTGCTGGAAATGAGCAGCAATCTACCCCACAGTCCTTCCCACCCCTTCTGAAGTGTACTTTTGCTGTCCAACCAATTTATGCAATATCCTATTCCATCCTCCTTCCAGACCCACTCCCAATCCATTGACACATGGATCATATCCCTGTGAAAAAGCCAGGTGCAAGACCTGCCTGATACGCCCACTACGCTCCACCTACTCCCGTCCGGTCACAGACTTACTCTATCCCATCATAAGCAGGGCCACATGTGAAAGTAGTCTTGTCTCCTACCAGCCCTGCTGCAGTTTCCGTACAGCCTTGCAAATGAGCACAATAATCAACCAGTTGTCTACCGGAATGAACAGACACAATACCAAATTGTGGCCATGAGCAGAGTTGACCACCCTTTGAGGAAAATACTGTTGAGCACAATATCTCAATTTCCCCCTCCCCCCCCCCCCCCCCCCCCCCCACATCCATCCCCATGAGGTTCAGTACAGGGAACATCGGAGCACATAATAGCTGAGATGATAAGTGCCCAATGGGAAAGGGTAAAACTATGATGAATAATGACAGATATCCTGGGATGCTCACTAAAAGAAACAAACCAAGTAGAAAGATAGAAAGAATAATTACAACAATCTTCCACTCTCAGAGCCTGTTCACTACAAGCTCTTTGGACAAACAGTGCCCACAGTCTGACATTAAATCTCCTCCTACAGTGAATAAAGATTACAATGTCTTCTACTGCCTGTACTGTATCCGTTAGAGCCTCTGATAGCTCAACACACATTAAGGTGTAATATGGTAAAAAACTGACAGTGGGGTGGGAATGAGCGTCCAATATGTAGTCTAGTTAATAATTATCTCCTTGCAACAAAATGAGTGCAAGAAAACTGTCTAAGCTGTAGGTAGGGGTTCAATCTTCCTGAGGATTTTCCCACTGAGACTAGTGGTTGCACCAGAGAGATAGAATATTCTTATTTATAATCACACTGAGTTTGTCCAAATGAACAGAATAGCTAAAAGGACTAGATATTAGAGTGCAGCCTCATTTCCAGACGCATGAACACCTAAAGGAACCCATACGAATTACACAGCGAGCGAGTTTAGTCATCCCTGTATCCATTCGTACTTAAGGGTGGTATGTGTACATTCCACAGAGATTCTGGAGAGCATTGAAGGAATCTGAACATATAACAGATTTAGAGTGTCTGTGTCTTCTGATGTTCAAGGTGCCCTGATAAAAAGCAAACAGCTCTGCAATAAAAATTGAGCACTTGTCTAAATGGTGACATTTGAAGACATCTTTCTCTAACAAGGGGGTCATTCTTAGAGCTATCAGTTAAATGGAGGTGGTCTCTGCAGAGTGCATTTGAAGCCCCAGAAATGTTAAGCAAATGACCAAAGCTGGAATAGTGTTCTTTGGACACAGACCTCTATACAGACTCAGGGATGGGAAGTGTTCTCACTCCCCAGGAACGTAGCAGGTAACGCAAATGAGGGTGGTAGAGTGTCTCACTTCGCAGGAACACAGCAGGTAATGCAACTTTAATCACTTAAGGAGTATACAAAAGCTTTATTTCAATTTATGCTTCACAACCCAAAACAATCTGACTCCTTCCCCCAACATGAGCTTCTCTTGCATGTTGCTTGAACTCACCTGTGCCAGTGACCAAGTCACATTCCTATTCTGTGCACCTGCTTCTTCCCTTCCAGATGTCAGTCACCCTTCCCCAACCCTCCCGCCCATCTCCTTTCTAAGTGCTGATAGATAGACACAATAATAAACATACAAACACACACACAAATTTCAAGCTTTCGCAACCCACGGTTGCTTCAACAGGAAAGAGGGAAGAAGAGGGAAAGACGAAAGGATGTGGGTTTTAAGGGAGAGGGTAAGGAGTCATTCCAATCCCGGGAGTGGAAAGGCGAGCGCGCGCGCACACGCACACGCACGCGCACGCGCACGCGCGCACACACACACACACACACACACACACACACACACACACACACACACACACACACACACACACATCCACACATACACAGACACAACACCTGCTACCCTACCTAAAACCTCTTTCCTCCTAACTCACAAATGTGAGTTGACAAATGTCTGCTTGTGTCTGTGTACGTGCGGATGGATGTGTGTGTGTGTGTGTGTGTGTGGGAGGGTAGTTAACCTTTCCTCCAAACCTCTCTCCCAATCCGAAACCTCTGTCCTATCCAAAGGCCTCACCTTCAGCCCCACTCCCAGATTTAACCAAACAGCCCTCGTCAAAGATTTACTGTCCTACACCCGTACTCTCTGCTGGAAATATCACTTTGCCACGAAGGAAAATGATCCTAATCCTACTCCTAATGATCCAACTCCCCAAGACACTATCCAAATTGAACCATGCCTGGAACAGTTCCGTCCTCCGTCACAGCGGGACCCACCTCCTCTTCCTCAAAATCACCCTCTCCTAACCTTCCAGGAATTTCTGACTTCCAGCCTTGCCTCTCAATCCTTCTTAAAAAACCTTAATCCTACTCCCAACATCACCACTGCTGAAGCCCAGGCTATCCGTGATCTGAAGGCTGACCGATCCATCGTCATTCTTCCGGCGGACAAGGGTTCCACAACTGTGGTACTTGATCGTCGGGAGTATGTGGCTGAGGGACTGCGTCAGCTTTCAGACAACACTACTTACAAAGTTTGCCAAGGCAATCCCATTCCTGATGTCCAGGCGGAGCTTCAAGGAATCCTCAGAACCTTAGGCCCCCTACAAAACCTTTCACCCGAGTCCATCAACCTCCTGACCCCACCAACACCCCGCACCCCTACCTTCTACCTTCTTCCCAAAATTCACAAACCCAATCATCCCGGCCGTCCCATTGTAGCTGGTTACCAAGCCCCCACCGAACGCATCTCTGCCTACGTAGATCAACACCTTCAACCCATTACATGCAGTCTCCCATCCTTCATCAAAGACACCAACCACTTTCTCAAACGCCTGGAATCCCTACCCAGTCTGTTACCCCCGGAAACCATCCTTGTAACCATTGATGCCACTTCCTTATACACAAATATTCCGCATGTCCAGGGCCTCGCTGCGATGGAGCACTTCCTTTCACGCCGATCACCTGCCGCCCTACCTAAAACCTCTTTCCTCATTACCTTAGCCAGCTTCATCCTGACCCACAACTTCTTCACTTTTGAAGGCCAGACATACCAACAATTAAAGGGAACAGCCATGGGTACCAGGATGGCCCCCTCGTATGCCAACCTATTCATGGGTCGCTTAGAGGAAGCCTTCTTGGTTACCCAGGCCTGCCAACCCGAAGTTTGGTACAGATTTATTGATGACATTTTCGTGATCTGGACTCACAGTGAAGAAGAACTCCAGAATTTCCTCTCCAACCTTAACTCCTTTGGTTCCATCAGATTCACCTGGTCCTACTCCAAATCCCATGCCACTTTCCTTGACGTTGACCTCCACCTGTCCAATGGCCAGCTTCACACGTCCGTCCACATTAAACCCACCAACAAGCAACAGTACCTCCATTATGACAGCTGCCACCCATTCCACATCAAACGGTCCCTTCCCTACAGCCTAGGTCTTCGTGGCAAACGAATCTGCTCCAGTCCGGAATCCCTGAAGCATTACACCAACAACCTGACAACAGCTTTCGCATCCCGCAACTACCCTCCCGACCTGGTACAGAAGCAAATAACCAGAGCCACATCCTCATCTCCTCAAACCCGGAACCTTCCACAGAAGAACCCCAAAAGTGCCCCACTTGTGACAGGATACTTTCCGGGACTGGATCAGATTCTGAATGTGGCTCTCCAGCAGGGATACGACTTCCTCAAATCCTGCCCTGAAATGAGATCCATCCTTCATGAAATCCTCCCCACTCCACCAAGAGTGTCTTTCCGCCGTCCACCTAACCTTCGCAACCTCTTAGTTCATCCCTATGAAATCCCCAAACCACCTTCCCTACCCTCTGGCTCCTACCCCTGTAACCGCCCCCGGTGTAAAACCTGTCCCATGCACCCTCCCACCACCACCTATTCTAGTCCTGTAACCCGGAAGGTGTACACGATCAAAGGCAGAGCCACGTGTGAAAGCACCCACGTGATTTACCAACTGACCTGCCTACACTGTGAAGCGTTCTATGTGGGAATGACCAGCAACAAACTGTCCATTCGCATGAATGGACACAGGCAGACAGTGTTTGTTGGTAATGAGGATCAACCTGTGGCTAAACATGCCTTGGTGCACGGCCAGCACATCTTGGCACAGTGTTACACCGTCCGGGTTATCTGGATACTTCCCACTAACACCAACCTGTCAGAACTCCGGAGATGGGAACTTGCCCTTCAGCATATCCTTTCTTCTCGCTATCCGCCAGGCCTCAATCTCCGCTAATTTCTAATTTCAATTTGCCGCCGCTCATACCTCACCTGTCTTTCAACTTCATCTTTGCCTCTGTACATCCACCCCGACTGACATCTCGGCCCAAACTCTTTGCCTTTACAAACGTCTGCTTGTGTCTGTGTATGTGTGGATGGATATGTGTGTGTGTGTGTGTGTGTGTGTGTGTGCGCGAGTGTATACCTGTCCTTTTTTCCCCCTAAGGTAAGTCTTTCCGCTCCCGGGATTGGAATGACTCCTTACCCTCTCATATATTGAAGGCCAAGTTCCCATCTCCGGAGTTCTGATAGGTTGGTGTCAGTGGGAAGTATCCAGATAACCCGGACGGTATAACACTGTGCCATGATGTGCTGGCCGTGCACCAAGGCATGTTTGGCCACAGGATGATCCTCATTACCAACAAACACTGTCTGCCTGTATCCGTTCATGCGAATGGACAGTTTGTTGCTGGTCATTCCCACACAGAAGGCTTCACAGTGTAGACATGTCAGTTGGTAAATCATGTGGGTGCTTTCACACGTGGCTCTGCCTTTGATCGCGTACACCTTCCAGGTTACAGGACTGGAGTAGGTCGTGGTGGGAGGGTGCATGGGACAGGTTTTACACCAGGGGGTAGTTACAAGGGTAGGAGCCAGAGGGTAGGGAAGGTGGTTTGGGGACTTCATAGGGATGAACCAAGAGGTTATGACGGTTTGGTGGACGGCAGAAAGACACACTTGGTGGAGTGGGGAGGATTTCATGAAGGATGGATCTCATTTCAGGGCAGGATTTGAGGAAGTCGTATCCCTGCTGGAGAGCCACAGTCAGAGTCTGATCCGGTCCTGGAAAGTATCCTGTCACAAGTGGGGCACTTTTGGGGTTCTTCTGTGGGAGGTTCTGGGTTTGAGGGGGATGAGAAATGGCTCTGGTTATTTGCTTCTGTACCAGGTCGGGAGGGTAATTGCGGGATGCGAAAGCTGTCTTCAGGTTATTGGTGTAATGGTTCCACAACTGTGGTACTCGATTGTCGGGCACATGTGGCTGAGCGACTCCGTCAGCTTTCGGACAACACTACATACAAAGTCTGCCAAGGTAATCCCATTCCTGATGTCCAGGCGGAGCTTCAAGGAATCCTCAGAACCTTAGGCCCCCTACAAAACCTTTCACCTGACTACGTCAACCTCCTGACCCCACCGACACCCCGCACCCCTACCTTCTACCTACTTCCTAAAATACACAAACCCAAACATCCCGGCCACCTCATTGTAGCTGGTTACCAAGCCCCCACAGAACATATCTCTGCCTACGTAGATCAACACCTTCAACCCATTACATGCAGTCTCCTATCCTTCATCAAAGACACCAATCACTTTCTCGAATGCCTGGAATCCTTACCCAATCTGTTACCCCCGGAAACCATCCTTGTAACCATTGATCCCACTTCCTTATACACAAATATCCCGCACGTCCAGGGCCTCGCTGTGATGGAGCACTTCCTTTCATGCCGATCACCTGCTACCCTACCTAAAACCTCTTTCCTCCTAACTCACAACTACTTCACTTTTGTTGGCCAGACATACCAACAATAAAAGGGAACAGCCATGGGTACCAGGATGGCCCCCTCGTACTCCAACCTATTTATGGGTCACTTAGAGGAAGCCTTCTTGGTTACCCAGGCCTGCCAACCCAAAGTTTGGTACAGATTTATTGATGACATCATCATGATCTGGACTCACAGTAAAGAGGAACTCCAGAATTTCCTCTCCAACCTCAACTCCTTTGGTTCCATCAGATTCACCTGGTCCTACTCCAAATCCCATGCCACTTTCCTTGATGTTGACCTCCACCTGTCCAATGGCCAGCTTCACACGTCCGTCCACATCAAACCCACCAACAAGCAGCAGTACCTCCATTACGACAGCTGCCACCCATTCCACATCAAACGGTCCCTTCCCTACAGCCTAGGTCTTCGTGGCAAACGAATCTGCTCCAGTCCTGAATCCCTGAACCATTTCACCAATAACCTGAAGACAGCTTTCGCGTCCCGCAACTACCCACCCTACCTGGTACAGAAGCAAATAAAGAGAGCCACTTCCTCACCCATCCCCTCAAACCCAGAACCTCCCACAGAAGAACCCCAAAAGTGCCCCACTTGTGACACGATACTTTCCGGGACTGCATCAGACTCTGAACGTGGCCCTCCAGCAGGGATACGACTTCCTCAAATCCTGCCCTGAAATGAGATCCATCCTTCATGAAATCCTCCCCGCTCCACCAATAGTGTCTTTCTGCCGTCCTCCTAACCTTCGTAGCCTCATGGTTCATCCCTATGAAGTCCCCAAACCACCTTCCCTACCCTCTGGCTCCTACCCTTGTAACTTCCCCTGGTGTAAAACCTGTCCCGTGCACCCTCCCACCACGACCTACTCCAGTCCTTAACCCGGAAGGTGTACACGATCAAAGGCAGAGCCATCTGCAAAAGCACCCACGAGGTTTACCAACTGACATGCTTACACTGTGAAGCCTTCTATGTGGGAATGACCAGCAACAAAATGTCCATTCGCATGAACGGACACAGGCAGACAGTGTTTGTTGGTAATGAGGATCACCCTGTGGCTAAACATGCCTTGGTGCATGGCCAGCACATCTTGGCACAGTGTTACACCGTCAGGGTTATCTGGATACTTTCCACTGAACCCAACGTATCAGAACTCCAGAGATGGGAACTTGGCCTTCAATATATCCTCTCTTCCCGTTATCCACCAGGCCTCAATCTCCGCTAATTTCAAGTTGCCACCGCTCATACCTCACCTGTCATTCAACAACACCTTTGCCTCTGTACTTCCACCTCGACTGACATCTCTGGCCAAACTCTTTGCCTTTACAAATGTCTGCTTGTGTCTGTATATGTGCGGGTGTGTGTGTGTGTGTGCGCGCGCATGTGTATACCTGTCCTACTTTCCCCCTAAGGTAAGTCTTTCTGCTCCTGGGATTGGAATGACTCCTTAACCTCTCCCTTAAAACCCACATCCTTTCGTCTTTCCCTCTCCTTCCCTCTTTCCTGATGAGGCAACAGTTTGTTGCGAAAGCTTGAATTTTGTGTGTGTCTATTAACATACCAACACTTTTGCTTGGTAAGTTCCATCATATATATATATATATATATATATATATATATATATATATATATATATATATATATTTAACAAAGTCATTGCAGAGGCAGTTGGTTTTACAGCAAATAAATAAATAAAGGTTAATTTACAACAAAGTATTCAGGGAGCATGACAAAGAAAGTTTAGGAAGAATTAAAAGCACTCTGTATTCAGGCCAGAATTGGACCATCGGTACCATCCGACCGCCATGTCATCCTCAGATGAGGATGTGGATAGGAGGGGCGTGTGGTCAGCACACTGGTCTCCTGGACTTTATGATGGTTTTCTGCACCGGAGCCACTACTATTCAGTTGAGTAGCTCCTCAGTTAGCATCACGAGGCTGAGTGCACCCTGAAAAATGGGAACATCTCGTGGTGGCCTGGATGGTCACCCATCCAAGTGCCAGCCACGCCAGACAGAGCTTAACTTCAGTGATCTGACGGGAACTGGTGTATCCACTGCGGAAAGGCTGTTGCCCTTAGGAATAATTAACCAGTCAACAATTTTGTGCACCTCTTGTGCAGCTGTATTATGTGACACACCTGTATCCCCAACCAGTCAACATTCTACACAGGGACATTTACTTTTTCTCCTTGATTATGTGTGCATACATCCTAAATAATACATAATGAAATAGCAAGAAAAAGCTGTAATGGGGGTGGGGATAGAAGATCTTTACATAAAAATAGGAAATCCTAAACTATCCCATGTCACTTCACCCAAGCACACTTCTGTAATATCTGCACATGGTAATTGATCTCCTGTATAGGCAGTTATCATAAAAGATAGATCAAAAACCAAATTAAAATTTAGAAATAAATTATACTAAAAATCGATTATGCAACAGTAGGATCGCCAATGTCTTTTGGCAACTAATCAAGTTCAATCAAAAAAACATCAAATAGACAACTGAAATTTGTGTTCTAAGCCAGCTGGTCTGTCTTTCAAACGAGAAGTAAGAATAATCCTCGTTCAATCAATTAAGTTCTTGATTTGTTGAAACCAATCACTAATTAGTCTCTCTATCGAGTGCACATCACAATACTGCATATGTACACTTGGTTCATTTTGGTACCTAAACCACTTCATGACATTGGAAGAGTGTCAATGCACTTCAAAGCTCAGTTATCGATGAGCTAGTTTGTGCTTGATTCTTATCAACACAATTTTTTTTTATCAATCAGAAGCTGTCTACTACGCCACGTCTGACAGTATGACACCTCTTTCTGCAGCACAACTGCATTAAAAAAGCATATTCTTGAAGCAGAATTTAATTCTAGGTATACTGTTTAAATAATGTTCAAGATTCAAATTTAAAATGCTGTAATTTTATTCCACTTTTCATAAATGTATAGTCTAAAGTCCAGATATTAACATTAATTAGTTTACGGGATATACTGGTAAGGCAGTTTGCAGAAAAGCATACTCCTATTCTAGTAATCAACTGCCTCATTATTTCATATAGATTATTTATCAACGGGCTCCATCAGTACATACACTTACAGTTTATCCTCATAATAATACTTCTAAAAATCAATAAAATAAGGTAAATAGTGCTTGCAAGACCTAAGTGTTACCCAATTGCCACGAATGGTCTTGGGAAAAGTTCCATATCTACCTTCTTAAAAATCTATGTGCAATTCCTGTGCTGAACCAGCCCGTAAGGGAATTATCATGAGCCTACTACATTTCTAGGAATTAAATATTCTTTCATACTTAAAATCTTCCCTGTGGACTCAGACTCGCACTTCACTTACATCCTCTAACTCCAGAATATGCCTTTCAAAAGATTTCTTCTGTTCTTCAAAGTCTTGCTGCAATTGCTTGATCTTCATTTGATGTTGTTCCTCCATAAGTTGCACTGCTTTTGCTGCCTGGCACACCAACTCCTGCTTATCTGCTAATTCCTTCCTCAAGGTCTCCGATTTCACCTGCAGAAGAGTATCTCTTTATTATGTCATGATTATGATAATGTTATAAAAATGTTATTACCAAGACATTTGCTAACTTCCCTCTATAGTTTCTATTACAATAAAGAACCTTCATATTTTAGAAAAATAAGATATGCTTTAACTCAGATGTACAGTCAGTTCAATAAGCAAGTGTTCACCATAATGTTAAATGTAATGTCTGCAGTGACATCTCTGGTAGTGATCTTGAATCTGTACTTCTATGCGCTTTTGCACAGTGTACAGATAAACAGTGTGCGAATTAAATGTTTTGTTTTGTCAGTTGCTGTTCTGGCTATTTGTACTTATTTACAGCTAATTTAAATGCTGAAAGAATGTGCAATATTTATCAAAAGTGCCTTCTGAGATCTGTTAAGAAGCTATCTGGTTCGAATGAGGCAAACTGGGTGCTTCAAGAGTATAATGATCCAAAATGGAAACAAGAGAATGGGATGTCCATGATGGATTGGCCTGCAATGTCTCTGGATGCAACACTAATCTAAACTGTTTTGTTGTGTATTAAAGCTTAAAAGAAAGCCAATACATACTTTGAAGCAGCCATCATATAAAATCAGGATGATATGGAAATCATTACCAAGAGAATATGCAGAAAATCTCGTGAAAAGCATGCCAAAGAGCTGCCAGGCTATAACTGATAATGGCGGTGATTGGATTAAAACTATTAAGTAATTGCACAATTAGTAATAACATGTATTTTCATGTAAATATAAACTTATTATAGTGTCTTTTGTTTCATACAGACAACGCTGCAACACTTTCTTGTGGAACTGACTGTAGCTGCTACATACTACTACTACTACTACTACTACTACTACTACTACGCTGCTGCTGCTATAGACTACTAACAATTTTTATTTACACTCAGCTTGCATTACGTAACCCAGAACATCAGTCACACTATTTATGTTAACAAATGCTGTAAGTTAATGCTTTATGTAAATGACAATTTAGAAAAATACAACATATTTTCACCTGTACTATTTGGCAGCTTTCCAGGTCTTACTACAGATATAATATTATCATAACAAACTGGTAACTACTGAAAGGTACGTATCACTATGAACTGTATGAACATAACCTTATTTGTAATAGAGTTGTTTCTTGCAGTGCTAATGGGGGATTTCCAAATACACAAATTTTGAGACATTATCAAAAACATACTGTTTTGAAGTACGTTTTGAATTTTCGAGTACTTCTCACCCCTAATAGAAAGTAACTATAAATTTCTGCGTAGAGTAAGTAACCCTACACTGGACCTAGACTCCATTATTAAAACTCATAGCAGAAAACTTGGTATGATCTGGGTTGCAAATGGTAGAATAAGACCATTACCCTACATAACACTTTCATATGCCAGATTGAGATTTTCACTCTGCAGCGGAGTGTGCGCTGATATGAAACTTCCTTGCAGATTAAAACTGTGTGCCAGACCGAGACTCGAACTCGGGACCTTTGCCTTTCGCGGGCAAGTGCTCTACCAACTGAGCTACCCAAGCACAAATCACGCCCCGTCCTCACAGCTTTCACTTCTGCCAGTACCTCATCTCCTACCTTCCAAACTTTACAGAAGTTCTCCTGCGAAACTTGCAGAACTAGCACTCCTGAAAGAAAGGATATTGCGGAGACATGGCTCAGCTCCTATAAATTTTGGAAGGTAGGAGACAAATTACTGGCAGAAGCAAAGCTGTGAGGACGGGGCGCGAGTCGTGCTTGGGTAGCTCAGTTGGTAGAGCACTTGCCCGCGAAAGGCAAACGTCCCGAGTTCGAGTCTCAGTCCGGCACACAGTTTTAATCTGCCAGGAAGTTTCACTCTCATATGCTATGACAACAAAAACTTCTGGGGAGAATAAAAACAAAGCAATTATTTCAGACAAATACCCATTGTACAGTCAATATTTTGAGCAGCCGACTGATGTCTAACTATTTTTTGGCTTCAGCTGCACTGTCCCAAAATAGTAGATTTTAAAATTGTTTATTCCTCAATTAAATATGTAAGGATTTCAAGCCACATGAAGTGAATAATTCAGTTAATTTTTACTAAACTATCAGAATGGAAAGTACTGCTAATTGGTAATCTTTACTTTTAACAATAGCCATGTCAAGATTGTCAAACAGACGCATTTTGGCGACTATCTTCAGTAAGCAGTGGAATATCATAGAAACACACTAATGAGCCAAAATAATACTACCACATGCCTAATAACATGTTGCTCCACATAGCAGAGCATGTCAAATGGATTCAACAAGTCCTTGGTAGGTTTCCAGAGGTATGTGGCACAGATGCCTAAGAACAGGTCGCGCAAAAGCCTTAAATTACAGACCATTTGTTTGTGGGCACAGAGCTGCCATTTGGCAGTGACTGAGTTGTGTTCCATCAGGTGCAAGTTCAATATTATACTCCTCAAATCACTGAAGCACAATTCTGGCTTTGCCCATGAACCGTCATCCTGCAGGAAGATGCCATAAAAATCACAGAAGACATCAAGAATGAAGGAACGTGTGGTGCACAAAGATGTTCACATATCCGCAATTCTCATGCTTTCAATTACTATCACAGGTCCCATGGCAGACTAGGGTAATATCGCACATAGCAATACTGCCTCCAATGGCCTATGCCCATGGCATGGTACACATTTCAAACAGCCGTTTGCCTGGATGACAGCATTTACTGACATGACCATTCACGTGGTTTAAAAAGAAAACACAGTCGTCATCGACAAAACAGTGGGCACATTTCTATTGATCCACAAACCAATCTCAATAATCCTGTGGCCACTCTAATGACAATTGACAATGTCACCGGGTCAACAAGGCATACAGAACTTCTGCTGCAGAATCCCATGTTACACAATGGATTCTGAAAGGTATGCTCCAAAACAGTTTTACTTGCCCCAGCACAAAACTCTGTTATCAGATTTGGCACAGATTGCCATCTATCCTCATTTATGGAGTGAGCAAGCCTCCGAAATGATGAGGCGTGGACATCCAAAAACATGTTACCGAGTTTCGCTCTCACCATCCTTCAACCACTTTCCGTAGGTGCTCATGACAGTAGCACAAGAACAGCTGAGCAGCTTTGCCATCCCAACATGTTTGCTTGAAGGGACCACCACCACCACCACCACCACCACCACCACCACCACCGCATATCTGTCATGGAATGCTATTTGTAATGTCATTCATGTCAAATTTGAATTTACAATGGGTGCTGCCTTTTCTGACACACTTGAAAAATTCTTCAAAGCTGGAAAAGCATATAGAGGCTTGTGTGTTTTATGACTACATAAAATGTGGATTCACTTTCACACTACAGATACAAAATTATCATCCAAACTACAATGACATCGTCAGCATGGGCTTGTTAGTATTGTTTTAAATTTTTATCTGTTCATCAGTTTCATTCCTTAGTATCCTGGAGATACTAAAAGGTATCAGATAGATTATATAATGGTAAGACAGAGATTTAGGAACCAGGTTTTAAATTGTAAGAGATTTCCAGGGGCAGATGTGGACTCTGACCACAATCTATTGGTTATGAACTGTAGATTAAAACTGAAGAAACTGCAAAAAGGTGGGAATTTAAGGAGATGGGACCTGGATAAACTGAAAGAACCAGAGATTGTACAGAGTTTCAGGGAGAGCATAAGGGAACAACTGACAGGAATAGGGGAAAGAAATACAGTATAAGAAGAATGGGTAACTTTGAGGGATGAAGTATTGAAGGCAGCAGACGAGGGCTGGTAGAAATCCTTGGGTAACAGAAGAAATATTGAATTTAATTAATGAAAGGAGAAAATATAAAAATGCAGTAAATGAAGCAGGCAAAAAGGAATACGAACGTCTCAAAAATGAGATTGACAGGACGTTCAAAACTGCTAAGCAGGGATGGCTAGAGGACAAATGTAAGGATGTAGAGGCTTATCTCACTAGGGGTAAGACAGACATTGCCTACAGGAAAATTAAAGAGACCTTTGGAGAAAAGAGAACCACTTGTATGAATATCAAGAGCTCAGATGGAAACCCAGTTCTAGGCAAAGAAGGGAAAGCAGAAAGGTGGAAGGAGTATATAGAGAGTCTATACAAGGGTGACATGCTAGAGGACAATATTATGGAAATGGAAGAGGATGTAGATGAAGATGAAATGGGAGATACAATACTGCGTGAAGAGTTTGACAGAGCACGGAAAGACCTCAGTCAAAACAAGGCCCCGGGAGTAGACAACATTCCATTAGAACTACTGACGGCCTTGGGAGAGCCAGTCCTGACAAAACTCTACCATCTGGTGAGCAAGATGTATGAGACAAGCGAAATAACCTCAGACTCCAAGAATATAATAATTCCAATTCCAAAGAAAGCAGGTGTTGACAGATGTGAAAATTACCAAACTATCAGTTTAATAAGTCACAGCTACAAAATACTAACGCGAATTCTTTACAGGCGAATGGAAAAACTGGTAGAAGCTGATCTCGGGGAAGATCAGTTTGGATTCTGTAGAAATGTTAGAACACGTGAGGCAATAATGACCTTACAACTTATCTTAGAAGCTAGATTAAGAAAAGGCAAACCTACGTTTCTAGCATTTGTAGACTTAGAGAAAGCTTTTGACAATGTTGACTGGAATACTCTCTTTCAAATTCTAAAGGTGGCAGGGGTAAAATACAGGGAACGAAAGGCTATTTACAATTTGTACAGAAACCAGATGGCAGTTATAAGAGTTGAGGGGCATGAAAGGGAAGCAGTGGTTGGGAAGGGAGTGAGACAGGGTTGTAGCCCCTCCCCAATGTTATTCAATCTGTATATTGAGCAAGCAGTAAAGGAAACAAAAGAAAAATTCGGTGTAGGTATTAAAATTCAGAGAGAAGAAATAAAAACTTCGAGGTTCATCGATGACATTTTAATTCCGTCAGAGACAGCAAAGGACTTTGAAGAGCAGCTGAACGGAATGGACAGTGTCTTGAAAGGAGGATATAAGATGAACATTAACAAAAGCAAAATGAGGATCATGGAATGTAGTCAAATTAAGTCGGGTGATGCTGAGGGAATTAGATTAGGAAATGAGACACTTGAAGTAGTTAAGGAGTTTTGCTATTTGGGGAGCAAAATAACTGATGATCGTCGAAGTAGAGAGGATATAAAATGTAGACTGGCAATGGCAAGGAAAGCGTTTCTGAAGAAGAGAAATTTGTTAACATCGAGTATAGATTTAAGTGTCAGGAAGTTGTTTCTGAAAGTATTTCTATGGAGTGTAGCCATGTATGGAGGTGAAACATGGACGATAAATAGTTTGGACAAGAAGAGAATTTAAGCTTTCGAAATGTGGTGCTACAGAAGAATGCTGAAGATTAGATGGGTAGATCACGTAACTAATGAGGAGGTATTGAATAGAATAGGGGAGAAGAGGAGTTTGTGGCACAACTTGACAAGAAGAAGGGACCGGTTGGTAGGGCATATTCTGAGGCAGCAAGGGATCACAAATTTAGCATTGGAGGGGAGCGTGGAGTGTAAAAATCGTAGAGGGAGCCCAAGAGTTGAATACACTAAGCAGATTCAGAAGGATGTAGGTTACAGTAAGTACCGGGAGATGAAGAAGCTTGCAGAGGATAGAGTAGTATGGAGAGCTTCATCAAGCCAGTCTCAGGACTGAAGACCACAACAACAACAACAACAACAACAACAACAACAACAGCAGCAGCAGCAGCAGTATGAGAGAAATGTGTGTAGCCATAATTCTTTTGTGTTTCCTCCTGTCAGGCCACTAAGCATACAACACAGAACACTCCAAGACAGCAGACATCACAGCTTGCATCATTATGTTGTTTCTGTCAAGGATCCTCAAATTCACTTGACACAGCAGCTTTCCCGTTCTTTGCACCTTAACTGCTGCATCAGATGCCATCAACAATTGTCTTACACAGGGTGTCTAAGGAGGAATGGTTAATATTCAGGGACATTACAGGAACACTCACTTGAAGCCAGAAACTCTCTATGGACACATGCCCTATTCTGAATGGTTTCCAACACAGAAGACATTTAAAGTCACTTTTTTAATGCTTTCCTTGAATAAATCAAACTGCGCCCACTAGCAAAAACATGCCACAGTACACAGTTAAAATACAGTACTACCAGTCTGCACAAAGATAGCAACAGAATATTGGAAATATTGCACAACATGCATGCTCTATACCTTAGATAATTTTTGTAGTACATTTTATGATAATTTCTCATTGCCCTATACCAACCTCTACATCTTTATTTCCTCTACACTACTGTGGTACACTGTAAACAATGTCAATTTATCAAATAATACAGAAAAAATATTGTCTATCTCAGAAGCCATTCGGAATAGGGAAAATGTCCTTATGAAGCTTTTTGCTTCAAATAACCATTTCTCCTGGGACATCCTATATATTCATAGACAAGTCTGCGACAGCAATTTATTTTCCTTTTACCACCCCATTAAATACAGGTTTCAACCATGAATGGCATAATGTTAATTACACCAACATATATACACTATATGTTACCAGTACCTAGGCATCTGTTGCTTGAAAGTTTGTGCAAAGCTTTTTGAAAGTCAGAAATAAAAGATGAATATCTTTTGTCATCATCTTGCATTATGTGTGTGTTTTTGATTGCACTAATTTCTTCTATCACCCAATGATCTTCTCTACTCATTGCAGTCCATAAAGAGTTTTTGTATTTGCCAATGTGCATTGTTTATATTGCCCCGTTTCAATTTTTCATGTGTCTCTTGGTAAGTATCATCCATCCATTCTTCTTCAGCTTTCTACATTTCTGGTTAACTTCTTTTCCAGGTGGGCTGTATTATTCCTGCTCAGTTTTAGGATCTTCACATTTTTTATTTATTCATTAATTTCAGCACTTTATTATCAGGTATGAATGTTTGAGTTTTTCAATTCAAGAACTCTTTCTGTAGAGTTCATTACATGCATTCCATCAGTTTTTCACACAAAAAACTTCTTAAAGTATTCTCCTGCCACAAGTTCTTTGCAGGTAGTCTTGTACTTATGGCTCTTCCAACTTGCCTAGACTCCAATATTTGAAACACTCTCTCTAATTTTCAACAGGAATTTTATTCATACTAGATTGTGATCACTGTCAGTATCAGCACCTAGACAACTCCTGAGGTCCTTAACTACGGTAGATTCCTGGATCTGTGTTTCACTGAAATGTAATCAATCCATTAATCTAAGTAATGCCTTCTCAGAACATTTATTCACAATAATGAACTGTCGTCCAGCCAAAAATGTTATTACCACTCTCCCCCTCCTCCCCCATTTTGCGTGCGCAGAATGGACTTAAATTATATTTTGTTCAATACCTTCACTAATTACTGCACTAAAATGTCATGATGATTAAATTCTCATCTCCTTTAATATATTTTAAAAGTTCGTTAATAGTATTACACACTGCTTTACTTTCATCCTCATCTCTGTTTGCCATGTGTCATATGTATGTTTTGTCTGCTGGCGGTGTATTTGAGCAATGACTTGTCTTCCCTGGGGAGATGGTTGCTTCTCTTCGCGAAAGGAACATAGCTGTTTTCATTGGCTTGGCTTGACGTAATGTTCCGCCCTGAACCTCTGTTTGTCTATATCAACAAAAACTTAGCAAGAGGAAACAAACATGCCAACAGCTAAAGCTCGAGAGAGGGGAGGGCATTCAGATGATGATGATGATTTGGTTTGTGGAGCGCTTA
Organism: Schistocerca americana; assembly: GCF_021461395.2. Classification (NCBI taxonomy): domain Eukaryota; kingdom Metazoa; phylum Arthropoda; class Insecta; order Orthoptera; family Acrididae; genus Schistocerca; species Schistocerca americana. The sequence goes on along the minus strand of NC_060123.1, from coordinate 605,846,899 downwards.
ACTGTGCAGTTATCAGCACCCGTACGAATTGTCAACCTTTGCTCAGTCCAATTTCACCACTTTCATGAATGAGCAGGCAATCAGATCCATCAGTTACTTACAGCATGTGAGGGTTTTGTTCCATAATATGACCATGGCTGGGATAAATGCACAGCAGAAAGGAAGGGAACACACAGATATAGGATTCAACAACTGGGAAAGTAAGTAGTCACACATATAGAAAATACTACAACGTAGGATTATACAGCCAATCGGTTGCAGGTAGGTACACTGACCTAGATTTCAACACCTACTAGAGGTATCTTCATCAATGTGCAAAGGTTACTTACACAAAATAACATTGCTAAAAAGCAATGGTCAGGATTTAGGGCAGCTATGCTTAAGTCAAAAGTGAAATAAAACATTCTAGCCTTTACCACATGTGGCCAGCTGGGAACAACAACGCACTGATCGGTCCAGTGGCTTACATAGCTTCCACAAAAACAATACGAGTTGCACTGCCTTTCAGGTGCAGACAGTAACATGGGTCCGTTTGAGTCAAAATAACAGAAAAAAATGACAGTTAATTTTAAAAATAAAATATAAAGAAAGAGAGCTTAATATCTTTTTGAAAACACACAATAGTCAAGCAGATTAAGTATAATAGATCCACCTGTTTACAGAAATTACAATTACATGAAAGAACGACATTGAAAACATCTTACGAACAGTTGTACAATCCAGAAAATATTTGCAGGAAGGTAACTTTAACAGCACATATGTATGGTATTAGAAGAAAATGTTTTGGAACCAGAAGCAGGGATACTACAGTAAAAAATAGGGGAATCAAAATTCCACAAGTGGTGGATTGAAACTATTGAAAAAAAAATTTTTTTTGTTATGTAGTTTTGTAAAGTTTTAGACCCATATTTGTTCTGAGTTTTTGAAGAGAGTATGGTTTCAGAGAGAGATGAGAATCCAGCCCCATGATACAAACAGAAATTAGGCTTGCCGTTAACATCATTACGTATTTGCTCAAACAGTTTCATAAAAAATGGCTTTTTAATGTGAATCCACAGGCCCCAAAATAAAAGTCACCATCCGATGCAGTCGATTGTGATCAGTATGAAGAGTGCATACCACGAGTTAGCAAGGTTTCTTTACAAACAAATAAAAAAATCCTTTGTTTTTCAAAATTATTATTGTAGACAATAGACAAAATCTACTCAGTAAAAGCAAAGATCAGCAGTGTGGCCAAGACACTAAACCGTTTTCATTAGACATTACAAACCTATGTACTAGTGTACCTGTTTCAACAACCATTGACATTGTCAGGAAAAAACTTAACATACTTTTAGAAAACATACTTTTGATCAGCAAATCACTGATCTAATTCGTTTGCTACAAATAGTACCAAAATACAACAATTTTGTTTTAAATGGCAAGTTATACAATCAGCCCAACGGCCTGGCAATGGGTAACCCACCGGCAGGCATCTTGGCCAGTATTTTCAGCTGCAGATCTTGGTATTTTGTCTTATACTCGCTACATGATGACATTTTGATCATATACAGTGGTTCCCAGAGAGGAATTATGCATTTGTTCGAAATTTTTAATAGTTTTCATGGAAGAGAGGGGGGGAATAAGCTTCACTTGCGAGTTAGTAAATAACGAACATCAACTTAATTACTTGGACCTCAGTATTGCTATTGACAACAACAGACTTACTTTCGGTATTTTTCATAAAGCCACTAATACAGACCAAATTGTGCCTGCTAGTTCAGTCACCGTTATTCCCATAAAAAAAGCATTTTTCCATTCAGCCATTTATCGTGCAGTCTCTCTACCTTTGTCAGCTGACAAGCTTAATGAAGAGATGAACATAATCAAAACTATTGCAGTTAATAATGGCTATGATCACACATTAGTTGACAAGATTTTCAAAGTTAAAACTGGTGCTAAAATGACCACTTTAGGAAGCAGTGCTACTCCTGACAAGTACAAAAATGATTTCTCAATTCCATATTAGGCCCTATTTCATATAAAATTGGTCGTTTTCAATAACTTGCAAAAAATACTCATTCACAATCTCAAGTCAACAGTTGCTCTGATATACAATTCAGTAGTGTATAAAATCACTTGTGATACATGTCCTGTTTATTATATAGGACAAAATGGAAGGTCTTTTAGTGTCAAGGACAAGGAACATTTGTTGGGAAAGACAGGCACTAATGTACACAATTCCACCTTGGCTGATCATCTGCTAATTTCTGGACACAAACCAAAATGCATAGAAATTTCCATTTTACGTAGAGAAAAGAAAGGTCATATGCACAATGTACTTTAAGAGCTGGAGATTTTCAAGCATATTTCTAAGAACAATGGCCTCACCCTGAGTCAACAGTTACAACTATGTAACAAAAATTTTTTCAATGGTTTCGATCTACTGCTCACCGAACTTCGATTCCTCTATTTTTTTACTACATTTTCCCTGCTTCTGGTTCTGAAACACCATTTTCTACTAATCTCATATCTATGTGCTGCTGAAGTTACCTTTGTGCAGATATTTTCTGTACTATACAGCTGTCAGAAAAAATTTTACAATGCCATTCCATCCTTTATGTAATTGTAATTTCTGTAAACAAATGGCTCTATTATACTTAAACTGCTTGACTACTGGTTATTTTCAAAAAGACATTGAGCTCTCATTCTTTATATTTTGTTTTTAAAACACACTGTCTTTTTTTCCAATTATTTCTGATATAATGTTTCAAGTGGGCACTTGTTACTGTTCACACCTGACAGATGGCACAACTCTTATTGTTTCATGGCCGATCAGTGTGATCATGTTCCCAGCTATCCACATGTGGCGAAAGCTAGAATGTTTTACTTCACTTTTGACTGCAGCATAGCTACTCTAAATTCTGACCTTTGCTTTTTAGCAATGTTACTTTATGTAAGTAACATTTTTATGCCATGAAAACTGTCCTCAGTTAATGAGTTTTTTTGTCGTACCTAAATTATTTTATACAGTTTAGCAAAATTTCATTCTGATGGAGACACTCCTAGTAGGTGTCAAAACCTAGATCAGTGTACCTACTAGTTATGTGCAATCTAATGACTGTATGACCATATGTTGAAACTAGTATACAGTTGCTGAGTAACAGTCATGTTCAAATCTGGAAAATAATATAGTTTTATTCTTCACCATAAAGTTTGACTGAAACAGAAAGGGAAACAACGACAATAGGCTATTGCTTCTTACGGAGTCAAGGGAATCTACTAACAGTAAATTTTAATCACTACTGGAAAACAGGGTCTGTCTCTAGTGCTAGTAGGGTAGATAGCACAACTGTCAGTTTCGAACCACTGCCTAGCTCTGCATAAAGAACACTTTACACAATGAAAATAAGCTTCCCAAGGCAGAAGTAGTTGGAAAGAGCTATGGTAGTTACTGCAAGGATTAAAAATTCATATAGAGAACTGAACTATCAACATACGTTCTTTACCTGGCTTGACTGTGAAGTCCGGAGTGTAAATGGCAATATATCTTGTTGTTGCAGTGAATTACTAATAAAATCAAGATACAGTTGGTAAAATTGATGTTTCACGATTCGTGGCTTAATGCATGGAGGAGTTCCCGACTTCCACTGATAGCCATCACTTGATAAACATGTGCATCAACTTCTTTGTTCTATACAGGAACACTTGTCTCCATCAAAATCTAACATGAACGGAGTGAGGCATGGTGAGTTATGCTTTCAGATTAATTATTCAGCTAAGTTTCCAATGAACAGAAGAGTGCCCAAGACTGCATGCTATCAGTTTGCTAGCACTGATGGCATCAGCACGCATAGCCACACACTGAACTGCAACCTGTTGGCACCCTCTGTACATGGGGGATGGAAGCCTCAACGAAGTAGCTATGTTAAAATGAGCACTGGCTTCTTCTCACTAGCTATGATCTTGTGGAATTTGATTCACGAATTAGAGACTAATGCCATCAAACCAAAACCTTGGGCGCAGTGACTGGCTACATTACTGGTAGTTCTCCTTACTCAATCTGGTGAAATTAAACTTGGAAAATTTGGCTATAGCCTAAAATAACCTAATTAATTAGTAAATAATTCAAATTATGGATTATCTCCCACTAATGTTTATTAATGAAATGATTCTATTATTTAAAAGAAAGTTTTCTATATTGTTTGTGCTACAGATCCGAGGTTCATAATTGGTCAGACAGTTTATACCATAAATTTATTGAGAAAGTAAATGATACACTAGAGGTACTAGCTTTTTTTTTCATTATGAATTTTGTTTCAGGTGTTCCCCCATTGTACCACATTTTTTACTGTGAGATAAACTATTTGGTTAGTGAAGATGTTTGCTCATTATTCCTGATACTGGGATGGTCATGTGTGGAATATCTGTCAGTCTATAGGTACAATGTATAATGGAATTTAAACTCTTTTTGTTTCTTTGCAGCTTTTCATTCTTAGTGTTTCCCATAGAAGTATGTCTTTTACAGAGTCTACATTTTTTTTTGTCAGCCGTACTGTTTTAACCATGGGAGCTGAAGGGTTCATGTCCTCCACACCGGACGGTAGTATTTTTGTGTACAAACTGCGCAACAGACAAACAAGCTGCCAAACTTTTATCCTATTCTGATGGGAATACTACATATAGTTATTTAGGTTGCTGCAAATGTGATGCTTATGTTTTCATGCATTTTGCAGTGCTCATCAAGGTTACACTCTATCTCAAATGGTTATAGCTTACTAACAATTTCTAGCTAGATAGTACATAGGTACACTGGAGGAAATGACATATGCTCTTTTAGGGATATCTGCTTTAAGAAATTTTAACTGATGGTGAAGGGTTGTGATTCCTAGCTTCAATGTTTTCTGTAAATGTGTTTACTGCTTTTGAATGTGTTTATCAAATTTATCTTTTTGTTCCTGATAAATTCATTAAAAAATATTGTTCCTTATAAATGAGTGTGTGGTATTGTACATATCTGCCTGGGTTATCAAAGTTTTACTTGCTATATCCTATGTTTAATCTTGAGTTATTTGTTATTAATTTTGTTCAGTTGGTGTTATTGCACAATATTCTTGTCTTTGTCCTTGTGTCTAGTGGTTTTTTAATGATACACTAAGCTGGTGGTTCTTTTGTATTTTCCCCCATTTCATTTAATAATGTTTGTGTGATACACACAAACATTGCAGGCATTCTGGTAGTATTAGTTAAGCTTGGGCCAACAATTATGGCTTTATTTGTATGTAATTTCAAACATTCTGAAGAATTTCACTTTTGTGTCGCACAGCAGTTCTGTTACCAAAGTCTAACGTGCTCAATAACTCTTCAGTGCAATTTAATTAAATTTATATGAGCAATAGGTAGTCCAGGTTGGAATATCAACAACATTTGGAATAGGATGGATTGCTACTCACAATGAAGATGACAATGAGTTGCAGACAGCTACAAAGAAAAGACTGTTAAACATCAAGCTTTCGGCCTAAGCCTCGGGTGGGGAGAAGCGGGACTGCACACACACAACACACCAACACAGGCGAGACTGCTATCTCTGGCTAGGAGCAGTTGGAGACAGCAGACTGTGTGTGTGAAGTGTGCTTGATTGTGTGTTTTCCTTTCTGCAGAAAGCTTTGGTCAAAAACTCAATGTGTAACAATCTTTTAGTTGTGCCTGTCTGGAAGTCAACATACATCTTTACAGTGAACAGCAACGTATCCCAGGATAAGTGTGGCTAAATTTGGCCGAGACTGCAGTCATGTGTGTGACTTGCATTTGTGCATGTCATCTATTTCTGACGAACGCTCTAAGGCCCGAAAGCTTTGTTTGTGACAGTATTTTTGTTGTGCCTACCAGCGACTCAGCATCTCCGCTGTATGGTGAGTAGCAACTTTCCTTTTCATAATAGTGTTACATTCCATCCTAGATTTTTCCATTATTTGGTTATAATATACTTATTTTTATTTGAATACATTTACTGATCATCAAGTGTCACTTGAGAGTGTTCTTTCGAGCACAAATTTCTGCGGAGGGAGGCAAGGAAAGTTCAATAGGAACCAAATCTCTAGATCAAACGGATCACTACACTGTTGTGCAGAAGCCATTAGCATGCTGTAGGGTGTCACACTTAGTCTTCCGAGGCAGTTGTTTCTCACAAGCACATTGTGATTCAAATTTGATATTACAATGAACAAATTTATTAACAGTACCCTGTGAATCTCTCAGCTCAATATGCAAAGAAAAACAAACTGAAAAGAATGGTAGGATTCCAATGACGACATTCAAAAATGTTCAAAATATTTTAAAAACTGTGGATACCATTCAATTTGGGCTAAAATTTAATTTAAAGTTTCCATATGTTCTTGTGACTTATATTTAATGTCATAAAACTGATTCTTACTTTTAATTCTATATTTTCTTTAACAATTTGTTCTTTGTCATCTGACCCACTCATATGGTCCATTCGCTCCTCCAGAAAATATATTCGGAGCTTCAGATTGAAGTTTTCCTTCTGAAGATGACCAAGTTGTTCCTCGTACTCCTTCATCGTGCGGCCACGGTTTGGAGATGTTCTTCCTGGAGATCGTATGGCAACTGGAAACAGAAAAATTACACTGTAGTACCTTCTGCAGCCTAAAGGCTTCCAATTGGAATCAGACAATTTATGAAGGCAGGTTCAGGTATGAAGTCTAAAATGTGATCTGTACTAAATATATACAGGGTGTCCCTCATAAAGAGTCATAACATGGCTCTTCTCTGGTATTTTGGCAGATTTTTGCCATTTTATTTTTGCAATGTGTAGCTGGAATCAACCCAACCACATACTGTGAATGAAGTTAGTTTGTTTCTCATTGCAAACAACGTTATTTCTGAAATGAAATGTTACGAGCCGATTCAATAGAGCTGGTGAAGTAATGCTTATTCTTTACGTTTATGGCCCTGTTAATACATACAGATAAATCTGATATCGCACAAGACAATTTGGCCCCACTTTATGAATTCCATGTTAAAAATCATTTAGTTTGTAATGGTAAAAGCTCAATGTCTTGTATCTACACCTGGTGACTTCTTAAGCAGCATTTCTTTGGGTTGACTCCAGCCACACAATGCAAAAACAAAATTACAAATATATGCTGAAACACCGGAGAAATCATGCCTGGCAACTCTTTGGAGTGACGTCCTGTTTACATGTATCACATTATAAAAACTTTGACTGTTGTACAAATGAGTTAATGTGTTATATACTGGACTTGCTCATACAATGACAATTTTTCAGGTATATTCAGTGGTATATATGAATATTGTCTGCAAAATATGCTCCGAATAAAATTTATAGGAAATGAGTAATAAATTAAAACATTATAGCTGATGCTGCTATAAACTTGTTTCCCTGTCACCATTTTGTTGGGAATGTCAGCAAGCAAATGTTTCGTAAAAGTTTGAAAGTATGAGTAAAATTTTGTTGCAAGTCTTTAATTGCTTTTATTTGCAAATATTGGATGAATGCAGCCATCGTATTCGTGCACAGTGAGTTATGCTGCCCCAAGGCACAAGGCATATACACAGTTTCTAACTGTAATACCTTTCTTACTGTGTTTAAGGTTAACATAATACTTTTTAACTGGTAGATTATGACTACAATTTTAATTTGATCAATTATTAAATGAAATATTGAAAATCAAATTAGCCTACACCCAGAATTGCGTGCCATGAACCAAGTAAGCCACGTAGTAATACAGATAACTTAACACTCTCCAGTTTCATTTCTAAACAGTGAGGTCATCAGTACCACAATTCAAAAGTTACATGCATAAGATAGGTGTCCACTGAAAGTGGGCAGATCTGGTCAGATAGGCCAAACTACAAAGCAACGAAACTAAAAACACAGAGCAGAAGGCATAAAAGGGTAGGCCAAATCTAGAAACAGGAAAATCAGAGGGATAAGAGAGCAGTCTTTGCAAGTGGAGTGGTCACGGGTCCTAGACCTAGGAAACACAAAGAGAGGCCCCAACTACAACCACCTTACCCCTGCTCCAGGAGTAAAGCAAAACCTTATAACTGAAAATAAAGGCTAGTTTCATGTAGGAAACTAAGACCCATGAACTATCCACTAATATTAAAGACAAGGAATCTGGAAAGCTATACTAAGTACGAAGGGCCAAAAGAAGGCAACAGTCCATCAATATATGGGATATGGTCAGTCTGGCTCCACAGCCACATTGTGGGGGTTGCTTGTTATGAAAGACAAAATAATAAGCGAGCCTGGTATTACAGATGCATAAACGGCATAAGACAGAGGACTCCTTCCAAGAAGAGCGGAAGGGAGGGCATCAAACTTCAGTGGTCTCCTCCACTGTTCGGAGTTCATTACTGAGAGCAGTAGTGCACCAGATATCATTTCCCTTTTAGGCAAAGAGAGATTTGATATGTAGCCACATATCTGTACCTGGAATTGCGATAGGGGGGGGGGGGGGCAAGCATCTGCCTCTCTAGCCAAAAGGTCAGCCAGTTCATTCCCTGGTATGCCCACATAACTTGGTACCCAGAGAAAGAGAACTAAGAAGGCAGTGTGGCCAAGGGCAGAGAGAAGGTCATGGATGGCTGAGACCTAAGTGTGACGAGAGTAGCATTGGTCTATAGACTTCAGGGTGCTTATTGAGTCGGTATATATTAATTGCTAGAGTAAATGGTGTTCCGTGCCAGTAGGGGACATAAAAGCATATCCCATCTCATCTATTGTTTTAGAACCATCAATATAGAAGAAGGTAACACCCTGGAACTCTTCAATGATGAAACACACGAGACGCTGGAATATCTTAATGGCAATAGAGACCTTAGGACCCTGGAATAGGATGGGGAGAGGGGTGCGGGAGGAAATACACAGGGCACATTCCAGTGAGCGGAAATGGAGGTCTCGACAGAGGGAAATGAGATGCATCACTACTGGCAATCCCACTCAAGGGTAGGTATCAGGAGGGAGACGTCCGTTGTTAACAAGGAGATGGTCAGAGAATCATCACATGGCAACTGTGTAAGAAACCAAGAGTTGACTCCGTCATATTTGTCAAGGGGGAATCCTTGCTTCTGTAGGGAGACTGTCGACGAGATTAGTGTGAAAGGCACTAACACCCAGACACACACCATAATGATGGTCGACATTAATTAGTTTCACAGCTGAAGGAGCCACTGAGCCATAAACCTGACAACCATAATCTAGTCTGGACAAAACCAAAGCGCAGTAAATATAATGAAGAGTGGCATGGTCTGTACCCCAAGACGTCTGGGCCAGGACAAAGAGCACCCACGCAGAGGCCCTCAGATGGTGCTTTGGAGCTGGCATTCAACAAATTCTACTGAGTAGCAGCTGCACCAGACGCAAAAATCATTGATATAAATGTCGTGGTAACCAGATGGCCAAGAGAGGTCGCAAGACCACTGCTGGCAACTAGACAGAGTGACACTTAACACAGAACCCTGTGGGATACTGGTCTCTTGGACCCTAGGGGTGCTGTCTGAAGTGCCAACTCTAAGCTGGAAGAGCTGGTGGGATAAAAACTCACAGACAAAAATCTGAAAAAGTCCATGAAAGTCCCAGTCCTGAAAGGTAACTAATATGTGATGGCACCTAGTTATGTCGTATGCACTATGTATGTCAAGATTGTGACAAGGTCGGTTTGTTTTTGGTTTATGGTGCAAAAAAGAACTGGGGTCATACGTGCCCAAGTCAAAACTTTAGAGCACAAACACAGAGAGGAGTACAATAACTGTACGTCAGACCCAATGGTCAGAACAGCAAATAGCTAAAAACAGGCACGTGGAAAAATGGCAAAAAAACATACAGAAATAAAAAGGCCTTCACCATATTGCTTTGGCAGGTAAATTGCAAAACATGGTGGACAGCATGAGCATCATTCACTAAAACGGTTTATAAATCAGAAGGCAAACCCAAGCCGGAACGTAAAAAGAATAATAATAATAATAATAATAATAAGAAGATGATGATGAAGAAGATGAAGAAGAAGGGCATTCATGCAGGAAGTGGCGGACAGTTAAAATTTGGGCACAATGTGTACAAAGTGGTGGGCTAGCGCCACTTAGCAAATGAAGATGGCTAAAAAGACAGTGCCCAATACGCAGCTGAGTTAAAATGATCTCCTCCCGGCGAGAGGGCCGAGGTGCTGGGAGAGGCTTAATAAGCCGAAGCTTATTCCCGTGAAGGGATGACATTGGCAATGCCAAAGGGACACCACCTCCTGGTTGGTTGGTTTAAAAGAGAGGGGGGGGGGGGGGGGGGGGGGGAAGAGACCAAACTACAAGCTCATCAATCCCTTGTTCCTAATAAAACAATGCCACACGTGAGAGAATAAAAAAGATGAGACATGTAACACAAAATGGAAAGAAAGGAAAAACCACAAGAACGAAGGAAAGGCAACAAACCCTAAAAGTAACAAAAGAGGACAAGAAAACAACAGAGGTGCTAGAAACAGAAGAGAGTAAAACAAGAAAGCATGAGAATAAAAAGGAGAAGCCAGCCACTCTGCAACACATTAAAACTTCCACCCTAAAAGCACTAGGGTGGAGGACACAGAGGGACAAAGGACATGCGCTAAAACCTAAAAGTATAAAAGCCACTCTCATGGATAAAACTTGAAACTAAAGCTGCTGCTGAGGCATCGTTGCCCAATACCGAAGGTATGGAGCTAGGTAAGAAAAGTCCGCCAAAGAGCGGCTATAAGCAGGCAGTCCAGCAAGAGGTGGACGACTGTCATTTGGGAGTCACAGCAACACAGAGGTAGGTACTCGCGACGGAGTAGGTGACCATGCATTAGCCATGTATGGCCGATGCGGAGCTGCCAGAAGACAACTGATTCCCTGTGAGAGGACCACATGGAAGATTTGTGCACATTCGTCGTCTCCTTAATGACAAGCAGCTTGTTGTGTGTACTGTTATACCATTCCGTCTCCCAAAGCCCGAAAACCCAGCAGCGTAAGACAGAACTCAGGTCAGCTTCGGAGATACCCAGCTCCAGAAGCGGTTTCCGCATCGCCTGTTTTGCCAGCCTGTCGACAAGTTCGTTGCCTGGGATTCCAGGGGTCCACACAAACACCACTTAACAAAGGGACCATTCAAGGGCAGAGATGGACTCCTGGATAGACGCTACCAGAGGATGGCGAGGGTAGCACTGGTCGATAGCTTGTAGGCTGCTCAATAAGTCAGTAAACAGCAGAAATGACATGCCAGGGCATGAGCGGAAGTACTCAAGAGCACGAGGTATGGCCACTGGCTCTGCAGTGAAAACACTGCAGCCATCTGGCAAGGAGTGCTGTTCAATATGTCCTCCATGAACATAAGCAAAGCCTACATGACAATCAGCCATCGAGCTGTCAGTGTAAACCACTTCAGAGCCCCGGAACACGTCAAGAATTGAGAGGAAGTGACAGCGGAGAGTCGCAGGGTTAACGCGAGTCCTTAGGGTCTTGTGAAAGGTCCAGATGAATCTGCGGGCGAGGTGTACACCATGGAAGCATACATGATCGGACCGCAAGTAGAGGTGGTAAAGGGAAGGACCGCAGTTTGGAGAGAAGGGACCGCACGCAAACCGCAATCATTAGCCCTGACGTGGGCCACCGATGAGGAAAATGCCATGGGTGGGAAAAGGAGATGGTAATTCGGATGCTCGAGAGAACTATGAATGTGTGCAACGTAACTGGTGAGAAGTTGTGCACATCTGATCTGCAATGGAGGGAGCCCAACTTCCACCAGTACAGTGGTCACCGGACTCGTCCTGAAAGTTCCTGTCGCTAGTCTAACCCCGAGTGGTGCACAGGGTCGAGTAAATGCAACGCTGAAGGCGCTGCCGAACCATAAACCACACTCCCATAGTCAATTCATGATTGGACAAGGGCTCTGTAGAGCAGAGGCTCGAGCATAGTGCTCAGCAATTGCGTTTGCGTCGGTAGATAACACGCCATTTATAGCAACACCAGGAACACCTGTTGCGGTCTGGTACCCGAAAAGACGTTTGAGCTTCACCCAGACTTGGGGAGGTGATGTATGACACCCAATGGTCGAAAAGTATCTCTCCCAACACTCCTGCTTCCGTCGTTTGATAAGTTGGTGAATGCGGGCACAGAACCGTTTAAAGGCTATGATGTGCTCCAGAGAAAGGTGCCGCTTATGCGGCGGCAGATATCGCCGAGTTTCTCAATTGCTTCAGCGACTTTCGGCGGCCAACAAGGGACTGCCTTAAGCCTCTGACACCCTAAAGAGCGTTTTCTGCCGCAGAAACAGTTGTTGCAGTCACCTGCTCAACCATCACATCGATGTTACCGTGTGGGGGAGATTCAACGGTGACATCAGAGGTGAAAGTTACCTAGTCTGCCTTGTTTAAAGCCCATCAGGGTAGGTGTCTGCGGGCCTGACACTGGGACAGCGACAGGAAGATGGTGAAGTGATCACTACTACACAGGTCGTGATGAGCTCTCCGCCGCCTCCTGACAGACAGCGACACAGGGATCACCAGAGGGAATATAGGTACTCGCGGGCTGAGGTACAAGGATGGCAGCCTTGGCAGCAGCATCAACAGCCCTGTTTCCTGGAAGACCGACATGATCACTGACCCACAGAAACATGACACTGGCATAACAAAGAGTGAGCAAGTGACAGATTTACTTGACCCGCTGCACTAAGGGATGAGCAGTGTTCAGCATACATAGACATTGGAGGGCACTGAGTCAGTCAGAGCACAACACACAATTGGAAAGGCTGTGTCGCCGGATGTACTCTGTGGCCTGATACAAGGTGAAGAGCTCAGCTGTAAATACTGAGTAGTGTGCCGGAAGATGATATCGAAAGATACGGCTGCCAATGACGAAGGCACACTCGTCCCCATGGTCAGTCCAAGAGCTGTCAGTGTATACAAATGTACTATCGTGAAGTTTCATGCAAAAGTCGTGAAACTGGAAAAAGTCGTGAAACTGGAGGTTACAGACCGAGGCTGGAGAAGTGTCCATAGGAAGCGAATGAAGGCCACAGTTTACTTGGGCCGCTTCACGAAGCAAATGTGGTGAAGGGTTTACACCCACCAGGGATCTAGTACCTTCCACCGCGGAAGTCGAACACGCGCCAGAACAAATGGACGTGGTCAGCCCATAGAGGGCTCCGCCTCCGCGGCGGCTATTCCGCGCAGCGGCTCTCGCGCAGAGAGGGTGCCACCGCTACGCCACATGCAGACAAGCAGCCAATAGCCGCTCCCTCCGGTTTCGTATATAGGGACCCGCTCTGCCCTAGTCCAGTCAGTCTGGTACTCGCTTTGGATTTCATTTCTATCTCGGCAGTATTGCATTCTGGTCTTTGCTCGTTGTTGACATTTGCCTGGCTCTGGTTCCGAGTGGATTTACTGTTGGTGTTTGGTGTTGTGGTTTCAAAAAGCCTCCGTTGTTTATCTCTTCCTTGTTGTGTCGGTCATAGTCGGTCGTGGTGGCTTGTTGTCAGTTGTTGGTCCGCAGTCCGACTCGTCCTTGTGTTTACCCGGTGGTGCGTGCTCCACCGCCGGCGGCTCCCCCACCTGGCGGCTCCGATCTGCAGCCCAAGGTGCTCCCGCAGTTGGTTTTGGTTACTACAGGGAAGTTGCAGGTAGTGTTAAGTTAAGCCGCCATAGCAAGTGATGAAAGTGGACGCCAGGAGGTAACAGATATGAGCCCCAAACTGACGATCTAAGGGATCATCAAAAGAGGAGGCACAGGAGGGGTGGCCACACATGGCAAATGGCATGCATACCTGCTGAGAAGAAAGACACGGCAGTAGGACAGTGGTAATTCAGCAGCTTCAGCATACAGACACTGAACCAGGCTGGTGTAAAATGCGCCCATTGCCGAACAGATGCCATGATGGTGGATAGCGTTGAATTGCCGTAAAAGGGATGGGCATGCAGATGCGCACACACAGCACCCATAGTCAAGTTTCGAATGGACAAGGGACCGGTAAAAACAGAGGAGGGTGGTTCGATTGGCACCCCCAGAAAGTACCATTGAGGACAGTGGGCTGTCAGGTGAGACACATGGGAGGACCAAGAGTGTTTCCTATCGACCATGAGCCCCAGAAATTTGGTAGTTTGAACGAACGGAAGGGCAACAGGCTCGAGATGTAGAGGTGGTGGGAGAAACCATTTGCGCCGTCAGAAATTCATACAGAGGGGTTTTGTCAGGAGAAAAGCGAAAGCCATTGTCGATGCTCCAGGAGTAATGACGATCAAGACAGTACTGCAGATGCCACTCAGCAACACAGGTCCGTGGAGAACTGCAACAGATGACAAAATCGTCAACAAAGAGAGAGCCAGAGATGCCAGGTGGGAGACAGGTCAATCCACGGTTAATGGAGAGAGCGAAGACGACGCTGCTCAGGATGGAACCCTGAGGACACCATTTTCCTGGATAAACGTATTCGACTAGGCGGATCCCACACGCACCTTGAAAACCTGGTCTTGTAAAAAATGCCCAAAGAAAACAGAGCAGGCACCCACAGAAGCCTCATGTGTAAAGAGTATGGAGGATATCAGTTCTCCAGCAGGTGTCGTAGGCCTTCTCCAAATCGAAAAATATGGCCACAGTCTGGGATTTCCGCTTAAAACCATTCATGACCTGGGTGGACAAAGTAACGAGATGGTCAACTGCAGAACGCCATGCTTGAAATCCACACTGTGCATTCGTTAGCAAATGTTGATACACGAGCTACCACACGAGCCGGGCATGAATCATGCATTCCATCACCTTGTAAACGCAGCTGATAAGAGATGGGGCGGTAGCAAGAAATGAAGGTTTTTGTCCTTACCGGGCTTAGGTATGGGTATGACCGTGGCTTCACGCCAGCATCCAGGAAATGTGCCCTCAGCCAAGATGTGGTTGTACGTGTTAAGCAGGAAGTGCTTGCCCGCAAGAGAAAGGTGCTGCAACATCTGAATGTGGATGGCGTCTGGCCCTGGGGCATAGGATCGAGATGAACTGAGAGCTCCATTCACGATTCAGTGAAGAGAAGCGTATTGCATGAGCCTCCTCTGCTTGTTTCCGATGGAGGAAGGCAAGGTGATAGGAAAAGAGCTCGAAACTTTCACAAAATGGCGGCCCAAGGTGTTGGAGATAGAATATGGTCCACAATGACATCGTCAGCGCCTGTCAGGCCGGAAATTGGGGAATGGAGAGCCGTCGGAGGTTGGCCCAAACGACAGAGGAAGATGTGGAACTGTTAAAAGAACTAGTGAATGAAATCCAGCTAGCTCTTTTGCCGTCCCGAAGAACGCGACGACACTTTGCACGCATCTGTTTATAATGAATGCAGTTTGCCATCGTAGGGTGGCAGTTACAAACGCGGAGAGAACGTCTATGTGCGTGAATTGCGTTGCTGCATGCTTCAGTCCACCAAGGAACTGGGACACGACGTGGTAGAGAGGAAGAGTGGGGGATGGAACGTTCTGCAGCATTAAGGGTAATGTTTGCGAAATATTCGACCTGGTCATCATAACTGGGGAAATCTCTTCTTCGGTGGTCTCCAGGAAGGAGCTAAGCCGTCAGTCAGCGTTAGTAAGCTGCCATTTGGGCGTGCACCCACGTGGGGTACAAGTCAGCAAACGGATAGCACATGGGAAATGTTAACTTGAGTAGGTGTCACAAGTAACGGACCACTCACGACGATGGGCAAGCTGAGCAGTGCAGAAGGATACGTCCAAATGGGAATAGGTGTGCGAGGACTCAGAAAGGAAAGTGGGTGCTCCAGTGTTAAGGAAAAAGAGGTTAAGTTGATTAAGGTCAGCCAAGAGGGAACCTTCTGACACGTCATGGGAGAACCCCAAACGGGATGATGTGCATTGAAGCCACCAAGTATAAAAAATGGTGGAGGTAGCTGTCTAATAAGTTGAAGGAAGTCTGTCCTGGTGACAGCGAATGATGGAGGGACATATATAGTACAGAGGGAAAAAGTCAGGAAGTAAAAGGTAACTGCAACAGCTTGAAGATTGGTAGTCAGGGAGATGGGTCGACTATGAATGTCACCCCAAATGAGCAGCCTTACACCCCCATGAGAGGGAATGCCAACCTCAGGGGTTGGTCAAAACGAATCGGTAAGAAATGTGAAAGCTCAAAGTGGTTGCGAGGGCGCAATTTCGATTCCTAAAGGCAGAGTACAAGGTGACACTGAGACGCTAAAATCAGCCATAAATCCTCTTTGTGGGACCGAAGGCCACTAACGTTCCATTAGAGGACAGGCATGATGAAGAGACGTAGGGCAGCTGCCAAGTGACAGCTGGGATAAAGGCGCTACTACAGGGCACAGAAGCAGAACGACGTACTTCATGGGGTCCACAGAAACATCAGCTTGCTTGTGCGGTCGGCCTGTGCAGTCCAACGCCAAAAAACTGTTGTTGGTGCGCACCAGCGACGCATAGGCTGGCTGGGCTAAGGTTCCACATGCCAACACCGTCGAAGAGTATATTCGAGATGACGAAGACCGTTTGCCTTTGGAGGACTTCTTTGAACCTTTCTGGTTAGATGAAGACTCGGGTGGTGTTTGGCTGGAGGGATGGAGGAAGTCTTCACGAGAGTACTACTCCCGACCTTTCCAGCTTACCGGTTGTGTAGCTGGTGGTTTCGCTTCTTGAGGCAGGAGTCTGACCGTTTGTTGCACAGCTGGACGGGGGGATGGCAATCCTAGCTTTACACTGGGCGATTCTACAACCTCAGAGCTGAATTGGAGGTCGCATGTCTGTGTGACCATGTCCTTCATGGAGCGAGGGGTAACAAGAACAGAACTATAGGTACCAAACAGGAGAACACAGGGTTTGTGACTAGCCAGTAGCTTGCGAGCAACTGGATAGGGCATCTTTCCTTTACCTGGATCTCTTGAACTGCTCCCTCATCAAGATACACTGGACACTCCTGGGAAGAGGCAGCATGGCTGCCATTGCAGTTGATATAGTGGGGAGAAGGATGTGGACAATCGCCCTCATGCGCATTCCTACCACAGGTGACACATTTAGCTGGGTGTAGACTCGACATTCTAATGTGGTTAAAACGATGACACTGGTAGCAGGGCATCGGGTTCAAAACGTATGGTCGGACTCTGATAAATTTCATAGCATGTTTTGAGCCTGGACAGAAGCACCACTATCAAACGTGAGAAAGAGAAATCGGGTGGGCACTAAGGAGGAATCTACCTTTTTCATTAAAAAATTAAAAGTAGTGACACACTGATCAGAGAGGTAAGACTGTATGTCGGCTTCAGTTAGACTGACGAGTATCCTGGCATATATTACACCATGGGAAGAATTCAAAGTTCTGTGGGCCTCGACACGAACAGGATAACAATGGAGAAGCGAGGCAGCTAGCAGTTGTGCCTGAGAATCAGGAGTGGTCTCCAAAAGCAATGTGACATTCTGTAAACGACAGCAGGATTTCACAGAGCCAGCAATTGCATCTACACCTTTCTGAATAATAAACTGATTTACTGCGGCGAAGGACTGACTGTCTTCAGTATGTGAGACCATGTGGAACCGTGGTGCAGTGGAAAGGGTCTTTGAATCATTAGCCTCATTGCGTTTACGTTTTGTAGAAGTGGAGTGGGAAGATGATTTTTTTTGTTTGTTGTTTTTTTGTTTTGGTTTTTAGGGCGCAAAACTTCTATGGTCATTAGCGCCCGGTCCGTGACTTAGGAACCAGTAAAAAACCGAAATTGAAAACCAGCAGCAATGGGAACGAAAGTCATAAAATTGGAGAAACTAAAAGCAGAAAGAAGGCTTAAAAATCCACTACAGAAAGGGGTTGGTTGTCCCCAAAAAAAAAAAAAGCTTCAAATGACTGACGTCATTTCACTGGCACTAATAAACTTGAGAACGCGGTCGGCTGAGCGCGTGTCATCTGCTAAAATCGACGATATATCAGGCGATAGCTGTAGACGGGAGCGTAACGGATTAAAATAGGGGCACTCAATTAAAACGTGTCTTACCGTCCACAGCTGAGAGCAGTGGGGACAGAGTGGGGGAGGATCGCCGCTTAAAAGATGTCGATGGCTAAAAAGACAGTGCCCTATCCGGAGTCTAGTTAAAATTACATCCTCCCGACGACGCGTTCGGGAGGAAGAGGTCCAAGCACAAGGAAGAGCTTTTATGTCCCGCAATTTATTATGGCTAAGTGTCGACCAATGCGTGTGCCATAAATGAACAACACGTCGACATAGAATGCTCCGTAGATCGGCGAAGGGAAGCGATTGAATAGCTGGCCGAGGAAGAGAGACTGCAGCCTTGGCTGCAATATCGGCCGCCTCATTTCCACAGATACCAACGTGTCCCGGGAGCCAGAGGAACGCCACCGAGACGCCCCCCAGGTGGAGCAAGCGCAGACAGTCCTGAATCCGGTGGACCAGAGGGTGCACAGGATAAAGAGCTTGGAGACTGAGGAGAGAGCTGAGAGAATCTGAGCAGATAACGTATTGTATCCGCTGATGGTGGCGGATGTAGTGGACAGCCTGGAGAACAGCGTAAAGCTCCGCAGTATAAACCGAACACTGGTCGGGAAGCCGAAAGTGATTTGGGGTGTCGCCAACAATATAGGCACTCCCTACACTTAACGATGTTTTCGAGCCGTCGGTGTAAATAAATGTGGCATCCGTTATTTGTGCACATAGACCAGCAAATGCCCGACGATAAACAAATGAATGGGTAACATCCTTGGGAAATCGACAAAGGTCACGGAGCAGGCAGATCCGGGGACGGAGCCAAGGCGGTGCTGTACCCCAAGTTGTCAAGAAGGTTTTAGGAAAGCGGAAGGAAAGAGAATGGAGCAGTTGACGGAAGCGGACTCCCGGTGGTAGTAGGGAGGAGGGGCGGCCTGCGTACCCTACATCAAAGGAGGCGTCGAAAAATGTCATGGGCTGGATTAGCAGGCATGGAAGACAGATGGCTAGCATAACGACTCAGAAGGACTGCTCGCCGATTGGACAGCGGAGGTTCAGCAGTCTCAGCATAAAGGCTTTCCACAGGGCTGGAGTAAAAAGCTCCAGACACTACTCGTGAGAGAAATGGGGCGATAGCTAGAGGGGAGATGTTTGTCCTTTCCAGGTTTCGGAACAGGAACGACGATAGCTTCCCGCCATCGTCTGGGAAAAGTACTGTCGGTCCAAATTCGATTATAAAGGCGAAGGAGGTAACGCAGACTATGGGTTGATAAATGCAGCAACATTTGGACGTGGATACCATCTGGTCCTGGGGCGGAGGAGCGAGAAGAAGAGAGTGCATGTTGGAGTTCCCGCAAGGAGAAAACAGTATTGTACCTTTCGCACGTTTCTCCGGGAGAAACGCTGGCGGGTAATTTGAAGAGCTCGAAATCTCAGCAAAGTGCTGACCCAATGAGTTAGAAATTGCGACGGGGTCCACTAATGTATCATGCGCGACAGTGAGCCCAGAGACCGGGGAGAAACTAGGCGCGCCTGAGAACCGTCGAAGCCGACTCCGAACTTCCGAGGAGGGAGAGAAGGTGTTAAATGAGCTAATAAGGAATTTCCAGCTTGCCTTCTTGCTATCGCGGATGACACGACGGCATCGCGCTCGGAACTGCTTATAGCGGATACAGTTGGCCAAAGTAGGATGGTGGCGGAAAACGCGGAGAGCACGTCGCCGCTCACGTATTGCATCACGGCATGCCTCGTTCCACCAAGGAACTGGGGGGGCGCCGGGGCAATTCGGAGGTGCGTGGTATTGAATGTTCCGCAGCTGTAAGAATAACGTCGGTAATATGTGTGACCTCATCGTCGACGCTGGGAAAGTGACGGTCATCGAATGTCGCAAGAGACGAAAAAAGTGTCCAATCGGCTTGGGCAAACTTCCAGCGTCGCGGGCGCATGTAGGGGAGTTGAGGCTGCAGTCTAAGGACACATGGAAAGTGGTCACTCGAGTGTGTATCATCAAGGGCAAACCATTCGAAGCGCCGAGCTAGCGGAACAGTACCGACCGCAAGGTCCAAATGAGATAAATTTGTCGTGGAGGCTGACAAAAATGTAGGGACCCCAGTGTTGAGGCAAACTAGATCTGCTTGGTGGAAGACGTCTAGCAATAGTGAGCCACGTGGACAAGGATGTGGAGATCCCCAAAGCGGGTGGTGGGCATTGAAGTCCCCAACCAGCAAATATGGGGGTGGAAGCTGACCAAGGAGATGAAGGAGATCAGCTCGTGCCATTGGTGTGGACGATGGAATGTATACAGTACAAAGAGAGAACGTGTATCCGGAAAGGGAAAGACGGACGGCGACAGCTTGGAAGGAAGTGTTTAAATGGATTGGGTGATAATGGAGAGTTTCATGGAGAAGAATCATGAGTCCTCCATGTGCTGTAGTGCCTTCAACAGAGGGGAGATCATATCGGACGGGCTGAAAATGAGGGAGAACAAAGCGGTCATGGGGACGCAGCTTTGTTTCCTGAAGACAGAAGATGACTGGCGAGTAGGATCGTAAGAGGATCGACAATTCATCCCGATTGGCTCGAATACCGCGGATATTCCAGTGGATAATGGACATAGGGTGAACAGAAAATGGAGGAATGTGACCAAGGTCGCTGGTTCAAATGGCTCTGAGCACTATAGGACTCAACTGCTGAGGTCATTAGTCCCCTAGAACTTAGAACTAGTTAAACTTAACTAACCTAAGGACGTCACAAACATCCATACCCGAGGCAGGATTCGAACCTGCGACCGTAGCGGTCTTGCGGTTCCAGACTGCAGCGCCTTTAACCGCACGGCCACTTCGGCCGGCGACCAAGGTCGCTGTCAACTGAACGACTGCTCTGAGCTTGCGACCGACAGCATGGAACGGCATTCAGCCGAAGGCAGAAGATCCTGATCCATAGGTTGGTCAGGAGCAGCTCCTGCCACCAGCGATCGGCCGGTTTATCGGCCGCCAGCAGTGCGCCTCGGCGACACAGAAGACGGCCGAGGGCGATTTCCGCCAGGTGGTGCTGTAGATGGGACACGCCTTGGCGGAGGAGGAGAGGAACTGGGTTTCTTTGTAGCCTTCTTGGAAGTATGATGTTTAGAGGAAGGAGGAACCCATGGTTGGGAAGTTGCCGTACGTAAAAACTCATCACGAGTATGCTCTCTTTTCGAAGTCTTGGTGTCTGACTTTTGGGCTCGAGATTTAGCAGAACCCGACGAAGGGTGAGCCAGAGAGTGGGCAGGCGAAAGTGGTGAGGTTGAACGGGCGATCTTTGCGCTGGCCGATCTGACGACTGTGGTACTAAAGGTGAGGTCGCAAGTCTGCGTGGCCACCTCCTTTGTTGGCCGATGAGAAGCAAGGACAGTGCTGTATTTTCCTGTCTGAGGCACGGTGGGCTGTCGACTGGCGAATAATTTTCGAGCAGCAAAGGTCGACACCTTTTCCTTCACTCTTATTTCCTGGATGAGCTTTTCGTCCTTAAAAACGGGGCAATCTCGAGAGGAAGCAGCGTGGTCACCCATACAGTTGATGCAGCGAGGGGATGGAGGTGGACAAGCACCCTCATGGGCATCCTTGCCACACGTAACACATTTTGCCGGATTGGAACAGGACTGGCTGGTGTGATTGAACCGCTGACATTGATAGCAACGTGTAGGGTTTGGGACGTAAGGGCGAACGGAAATTATCTCACAGCCTGCTTTGATTTTCGATGGGAGTTGAACTTTGTCAAATGTCAAGAAGACAGTGCGGGTTAGAATGATGTTCGTGTCAACCCTTTTCATAACCCTATGAACAGCCGTTACGCCCTGGTCAGACAGGTAGTGCTGAATTTCTTCGTCAGACAATCCATCGAGGGAGCGTGTATAAACGACTCCACGCGAGGAATTTAAGGTACGATGCGGTTCCACCCGGACAGGGAAGGTGTGGAGCAGAGAAGTACGCAGCAATTTTTGTGCCTGGAGGGCACTGTTTGTTTCTAACAACAGGGTGCCATTCCGTAATCTGGAACAAGACTTTACAGGACCTGCAATTGCGTCGACACCTTTCTGAATAATGAAAGGGTTGACCGTGGAGAAGTCGTGACCTTCGTCAGACCGAGAAACAACAAGGAACTGTGGCAACGATGGAAGAACCGTCTGTGGCTGAGACTCAGTGAACTTACGTTTGTGAGCAGACATAGTGGAAGGTGAGGAAACCATTGCGGAAGAATCCCCCATGATTACCGGCGTCTCCGATGGCGCGCTCCTCCCTTGTGGGGGCCCTCTCTGAGGGCACTCCCGCCTTAGGTGATTGTTCACACCTCCCGACAAACGGACGGAGGGACCAATCGGCACTTTCGGAAGGTATCAGCTCGGGTAATCACCCCTCCCTGGGCCTGGCCGTTACCAGGGGGTACGTACGTGTCCTACCTGTCTACTCGGGGCGGGGAATTACGCGTTACCCCGTCACCGGCTACGCATGGAAGTGCGTGGGTCGGCCTTCAGACACGCACAGGGAGGAAGAAAGAGAAAGGGAAACGAAAGAAGAGGGGTCTGAAACGCCGCAGCGGAGAAAAGGGTAAAGAGAAGAGGTAAGGAAAAGAGAAGGACAAAGGAAGGATGAAGACATATAAGCAAGGAAGGCGAAAAATGCGGTACATTTACAAGCGTCCGTCTCCGGACGTAGGCACAAACCATACTCCCAGAGGGGGAGAAAGGGAAGGAAAGAGCCAGAGGTGAGGGGGGGGGGGGGAGGCGAAGATGGGGGATGGGGAAGGATGCGGAAAGGGAAGGTATGCAGCCCGGAAAGGAAGGAAGGCCACATTAGCTCGGGGTCCCGTGCTTGCTACGCATGTATCCACAAAAGAGTTGTGGATCCCCTGGGGGGGAGTGGGAAGATGATTGACTTATCGCGATGAAATCCCCCACAATCGCCAGCATCTACGTTGGCACGCTCGTTCCAACTGGGGGCTCCCTTCACAAGGGGGCGCACCCACCTTAGGTGACTGTTCACACATCAGGTCACAAGCTCGGGCAATCACCCCTCCCTGGGCCTGGTCTGGACCAGCGGGTACATGCGAACCCTCCTGACGGCCCAGGCCTGGGAATAATGCATCACCCAGTTATGCATGAGACGCATAGGCTGGCCTTCAGGAGCACACAAGGAGGAAAGAGAGCAGAAGGGAAACAAAGAAAGGACAAGGGAGCAAACCAATCCCCCCCCCCCCAACACGCACACACACACACACACACACACACACACACACACACACACACACACACACACACACACACACACACACAAAAGAGCTGTGGGTCACTTGTGCACTACTGCACTTTAGTTCGCATTTCGTGATGAAGAACATAGGATGAGGAGGTGCTTTAATTAAATACTTTCTGTTCACACTTGTTATTCTTGAAGTGAATGTAGGTATTCCACAGAAGAAAGAAGACTGCTTGTCAAGCACAGAAGAAGTTCTTAGCATTTAGAAAAATTCCAAGACTGGGTGACATTAAACAGAATGTACGTATTGCAGTGTCTTGATGCTGATAGTGATGAATAAATGGTCAGAGACATGACCCCTTATAGGAAAATCGAAGTTGACTTGCCAAAGCAGCTTATGGAAATAGTGGATTTGAAATAAAAAGTTGCAGTATTGAGAATGCAAATCTAAAGTACTTTTAACTTTGGAAACACGATTATTGAAGGCATCACAATCATGATTTTTCTTTTCAATAACTGTATTCATTGTCATTTGTTGCATTAATCTAACAACTGTTCTCGCCAAAGACATTTATGCCGAAGTAAAAACGGACGTTTTTTGGCAAATACTATCAGTATGTCATAAATAACATTGTGGGGAGGCAGGAAATGTTAAGAAACTACGTTACTTGTAAATAATGCCAGTCGTTTTGGAGCGCTTGACATATACAAAAAAGCAAAATTACGCAACACCTTTAGATTTTATGCACAAAACCTAACTTGCTGGCATATTAAAACTGTGCGATGGACTAATACTTGAACCTGGGACCTTCGCATTTTGTGGGCAAGTGCTCTACTGACACCTGTCTAATAAGCCCAACTTACAACCTGTCTTCACAAACTTACAGAAGTAAAGCTGCAGAGCAAGAATTCATTATGGGTTTTGTATAGTGTGTATTACATAACTTATTTTTAAAAAAATTCTCAGGGAATTCATAAAATTTTCAGTTTCAGGTTTGAAACTGAACTACATATCTCTCAATTTGTTCCGTGCTTTCATGCACTTTGCTACTCTAGTGAATGTTAAACTGAAAGCAGATGACTTGAGAGCGTGATGAAGAGGTGGCGATGTTTACAGACATTACAAAAAAATTGTTCAAATGGCTCTGAGTACTATGGGACTTAACATCAGTGGTCATCAGTCCCCTTGAACTTAGAACTACTTAAACCTAACTAACTCAACGACATCACACACATCCATGCCCGAGGCAGGATTCGAACCTGCGACCGTAGTGGTCACGCGGTTCCAGACTGTAGCGCATAGAACCGCACGGCCACACCGGCCGGCCACAGATATTACAGCGAAATCACTAGTTCAGTAGGGATAGTATGGAGATACGAATCAACGTGTAGTTTAGCAAACTGTTTGAACATTCGTCAGAATAGGGACATGAACCCCACTCTGTCCAAATAAGAGAAGTGGTTTAACCAGCGGGCTAATGGGGGAATGGAGTTTCTTCCTCACCGTCCCATGAGCGGTGCTGTAACACGCAAGGCTCTCCAGGCGGTTTCGATGATTAACCGTTTTATGCCTTATGCATTGGCATGCTTTGCTTTACACACTGATGTACTCAATAATGTAAAATGAATGGTGGAAATAAAGGGCGTACCAATGGAAGCCCCCCCATGAACCATGGACCTTGCCGTTGGTGGGGAGGCTTGCGTGCCTCAGCGATACAGATGGCCGTACCGTAGGTGCAACCACAACGGAGGGGTATCTGTTGAGACGCCAGACAAACATGTGGTTCCTGAAGAGGGGCAGCAGCCTTTTCAGTAGTTGCAGCGGCAACAGTCTGGATGATTGACTGATCTGGCCTTGTAACATTAACCAAAACGGCCTTGCTGTGCTGGTACTGCGAACGGCTGAAAGCAAGGGGAAACTACAGCCGTAATTTTTCCCGAGGACATGCAGCTTTACTGTATGATTAAATGATGAAGGCGTCCTCTTGGGTAAAATATTCCGGAGGTAAAATAGTCCCCCATTCGGATCTCCGGGCGGGGACTACTCAAGAGGACGTCGTTATCAGGAGAAAGAAAACTGACGTTCTACGGATCGGAGCGTGGAATGTCAGATCCCTTAATAGGGCAGGTAGGTTAGAAAATTTAAAAAGGGAAATGGATAGGTTGAAGTTAGATATAGTGGGAATTAGTGAAGTTCCGTGGCAAGTGGAACAAGACTTTTGGTCAGGTGATTACAGGGTTATAAATACAAAGTCAAATAGGGGTAATGCAGGAGTAGGTTTAATAATGAGTAAAAAAATTGGATTGCAGGTAAGCTACTACAAACAGCATAGTGAACGCATTATTGTGGCCAAGATAGACACGAAGCCCATGCCTACTACAGTAGTACAAGTTTATATGCCAAATAGCTCTGCAGATGATGAAGAAATTGATGAAATGTATGACGAGATAAAAGAAATTATTCAGGTAGTGAAGGGAGACGAAAATTTAATAGTCATGGGTGACTGGAATTCGTCAGTAGGAGAAGGGAGAGAAGGAAACATAGTAGGTGAATATGGATTGGGGGACAGAAATGAAAGAGGAAGCCGCCTTGTAGAATTTTGCACAGAGCATAACTTAATCATAGCTAACACTTGGTTCAAGAATCATAAAAGAAGGTTGTATACCTGGAAGAATGCTGGAGATACTAAAAGGTATCAGATAGATTATATAATGGTAAGACAGATTTATGAACCAGATTTTAAATTGTAAGACATTTCCAGGGGCAGATGTGGATTCTGACCACAATATATTGGTTATGAACTGCAGATTGAAACTGAAGAAACTGCAAAAAGGTGGGAATTTAAGGAGATGGCACCTGGATAAACTGAAAGAACCAGAGCATAAGGGAGAGCATAAGGGAACAATTGACAGGAATGGGGGAAAGAAATACAGTAGAAGAAGAATGGGTAGCTCTGAGGGATGAAGTAGTGAAGGCAGCAGAGGATCAAGTAGGTAAAAAGACGAGGGCTAATAGAAATCCTTGGGTAACAGAAGAAATATTGAATTTAATTGATGAAAGGAGAAAATATAAAAATGCAGTAAATGAAGCAGGCAAAAAGGAGTACAAACGTCTCAAAAATGAGATCGACAGAAAGTGCAAAATGGCTAAGCAGGGATGGCTAGAGGACAAATGTAAGGATGTAGAGGCTCGTCTCACTAGGGGTAAGATAGATACGGCCTGCAGGATAATTAAAGAGACCTTTGGAGAGAAGAGAACCACTTGTATGAATGTCAAGAGCTCAGATGGCAACCCAGTTCTAAGCAAAGAAGGGAAGGCAGAAAGGTGGAATGAGTATATAGAGGGTTTATACAAGGGCGATGTACTTGAGGACAATATTATGGAAATGGAAGAGGAGGTAGATGAAGATGAAGTGGGAGACACGATACTGCGTGAAAAGTTCGACAGAGCACTGAAAGACCTGAGTGGAAACAAGGCCCCGGGAGTAGACAACATCCCATTAGAACTACTGATGGCCTTGGGAGAGCCAGTCATGACAAAACTCTACCATCTGGTGAGCAAGATGTATGAGATAGGCGAAATACCCACACACTTCAAGAAGAATAAAATAATTCCAATCCCAAAGAAAGCAGGTGTTGACAGATGTGAAAATTACCGAACTATCAGTTTAATAAGTCACAGCTGCAAAATACTAATGCGAATTCTTTACAGACGAATGGAAAAACTAGTAGAAGCGGACCTCGGGGAAGATCAGTTTGGATTCCGTAGAAATGTTGGAACACGTGAGGCAATACTAACCTTACGACTTATCTTAGAAGAAACATTAAGAAAAGGCAAACCTACGTTTCTAGCATTTGTAGACTTAGAGAAAGCTTTTGACAACGTTAACTGGAATACTCTCTTTCAAATTCTGAAGGTGTCAGGGGTAAAATACAGGGAACGAAAGGCTATTTACAATTTGTACAGAAACCAGATGGCAGTTATAAGAGCCGAGGGACATGAAAGGGAAGCAGTGGTTGGGAATGGAGTAAGACAGGGTTGTAGCCTCTCCCCGATGTTATTCAATCTGTATATTGAGCAAGCAGTAAAGGAAACAAAAGAAAAATTCGGAGTAGGTATTAAAATTCATGGAGAAGAAGTAAAAACTTTGAGGTTCGCCGATGACATTGCAATTCTGTCAGAGGCAGCAAAGGACTTGGAAGAGCAGTTGAACGGAATGGACAGTGTCTTGAAAGGAGGATACAAGATGAACATCAACAAAAGCAAAACAAGGATAATGGAATGTAGTCGAATTAAATCGGCTGATGCTGAGGGGATTAGATTAGGAAATGAGACAAAGTAGTTAATGAGTTTTGTTATTTGGGGAGCAAAATAACTGATGATGGTCGAAGTAGAGAGGATATAAAATGTAGACTGGCAATGGCAAGGATATCGTTTCTGAAGAAGAGAAATTTGTTAACATCGAGTATAGATTTAAGCGTCAGGAAGTCGTTTCTGAAAGTATTTGTATGGAGTGTAGCCATGTATGGAAGTGAAACATGGACGATAACCAGTTTGGACAAGAAGAGAATAGAAGCTTTCGAAATGTGGTGCTACAGAAGAATGCTGAAGATAAGGTGGGTAGATTACGTAACTAATGAGGAGGTATTGAATAGGGTTGGGGAGAAGAGAAGTTTGTGGCACAAATTGACTAGAAGAAGGGATCGGTTGGTAGGAGATGTTTTGAGGCATCAAGGGATCACAAATTTAGCATTGGAGGGCAGCGTGGAGGGTAAAAATCGTAGAGGGAGACCAAGAGATCAATACACTAAGCAGATTCAGAAGGATGTGGGTTGCAGTAGGTACTGGGAGATGAAGAAGCTTGCACAGGATAGAGTAGCATGGAGAGCTGCATCAAACCAGTCTCAGGACTGAAGACCACAACAACAACAACCACCAATTAAAGGACGGGGGAGCGGGCGGAAGGCTTCTACGGAGACCCCTCCCCCAGGAAGAATAATCCCAAACCGAACCCTTATCTTGTCTCGCTAGATAGACATATAATATAATTCTGAAGTAAGTCAGAACACGTAACGAATACTGTGCCAGTGTACCCTTCATTATTTCTCGTGAAATTTCTGAACTATTTCTTCATTCACCAAGAAACTAAGAAGTCGCCTCCCCTCATCTTTCTCTCATAGCTCAGACACAAAGCATGAAAAACAGCATTCGCCAATGATCTAGAACATTGGTCCTCAAACTTGTTTACCCAAGAGCCAATACTGTCATTATGGGGCAGCAATTCGGCCAGCACATGTACCTATCTTGTTATTAAATGGCAATTTGCGTAAATTAGTATGTCACGAGCCCCCTATCTAGCTATAGTAAGGGCGTGATAAGTACGTGGACAACACACACTATGCAAAAATGCCAGGTCGCGCTATTTGGCGACCGGCAAGATAACATCACGGTTCTTAGACAATAGACTGTTCGCGGTTGAAGCGACAATCAATTTTGAAAGATCTCCTTGAATCGTCAGAATGTAGGTTCCAGGGGGTGTGCTTATTTCGATTAGGTATCTACGTTCGCATATGAAATATTCACCATATACAAAAACAATCTAACCGTCCCGAAAACTGCGGATGGCCATTACTTATACTACATAGGCCTACATATTACAAAATAAACTTCGCGAGGACCGTGGCTATAGCATAATTATGAACCCTATAAGATACTACCTACTGCTAGAAAATACAAGATATTTTTGTAAGTCCATTAAATTCTGACACTTACATTAGACGATATGCAACAGTCGCTAACTCAAAAGCAGCACACGAACAAAATCCGGAAATTGGAGGGCAGATACTGTCTGCAAACACTTTAATTTAAAAATTATAAAACAATATCTTCCTGGCCCACACTGTCCCTGAACAGTACCCATCTTCCCAGAGTCCTTAATGCGGTGTCAAAATGCGGGGTTTCATATGAGCAGAAAGTTACAAGTTGCAAAACCTCTGGGCCAATTTGTTGCGTAACCCGATATACGCGTTCGCGTCTTATTTTACACAGCTTACCTTTTTAAAAACTAAAACAGCAAGCTAAATTTATATAAGCTATATCACGTTATACAAAAATCTCGGATGAGTATGTTGGTGCACACTAGGAAAAGGGTGGTGGTGGTGACACACACACACACACACACACACACACACACACACACACACACACACAGAGAGAGAGAGAGAGAGAGAGAGAGAGAAATTCTACACCGGCTGGCAAGAATACGTTACCAGTTTCTCAATATTGTCAGCTAAAGAATCATAGTGTTACGAGATCAAAGTAACAGAAGCTTACTTGAATCGATACTCCGTTGCCCTTCCATTGATCAAAGTTTCTCACTGTAACCTAGTTCAATCATGCGTAATGCATCTACTAAGCCAAAATGTCTTAAATTTACTGCAACATTACTTCAAATTTATAGTTTTCACGTTTTCCTTGTCCTCATGCTTAATTACGTTACTCGAGTCCTCGGACTCCCATGTAAAGGGAACAATCAAATTTTAAAAAAGCAATTGCTTTTGAATACGAGGCCGGAGTGTTAGAAACAAACAAGAACAGAATAGACAAGGTCAGAGCTATTGTTTATTTGCAGAATATGGTGAATATAATCTCTGCTCTTCAACGTTAAGCCAGAGTTAAGCAGTGTTGACGAACAGAATTAATGGCCACACGAGAATAACAAATATGATTCAGGAAAACTATCTTTCTTATGTGAAAGTACAATATATGTCTGAACATTACACTAACTTCCAAATAAAGTTTCAATACAAAAAATTGCATTACAGTCTCCCTCCATGACTACTGTAGGGTCAGGCATGTAATCCCAATATTGAAGCTGATTCGTAAATGGAGTGCACTGAGGTGGTGAAATTATCACCATCGCGGCGATAGCAGTCTAACAGTTGAAGTTCGTAGATGTCGCTGTGAAAAGTAATAGCTGATGATAAAATTATCGTGATTTTTTTTCTTTTTCTCCAGCATGTGTGAAGTCTATTACAACCTGCAAGAACGAAGGCTTTCGAGTGTTAAGACTAGTAATCTCGTATTCCTCAGAGTTACTTACGAAAACATTTCAAAACATTCATGAATCACGTATGTTCTGTTCGAAATTATTCTGTTTCTATTATATGGTACGACGTAATGTATTGTGGGGGCTAGTAATCTTAGACGAAATCGCATACCTGAAGGCGACGACGCGGAATTTTATCACGACAACATTTGCTCCACCGTGTACAGGGTGACCCAGGAGGAATGGTCAATATTCAGGCATACGACAGGAGCGATCATTCGAAGGAAACAAGTCTAGGAAACATGGGCTTTAAATTGCATACCTGAACAGCTATGAGCACTTCCATTAGAAGAGGCGTATTTAACATAAGGGAAGATGAACACGATGTTAAGATATGCACTTTAAAGACAATGTTTACTGGACATTTCTCTCTTGTTTTGGTCCACATATACCATCTTTCAAAATATGGAAAGCAAAGAACTTGCAGAAAAAGAGATATGTTTCACGGAATCTAAGATGCAGAAGTGCTCATAGCTCTCAAGACATGTATTTTAGAGCCCATGTTTACTGTAAGTGTTTTGCTTCTAATGATCGTTCCTGTCATCTCTCTGAATGAATATTCCTCCTGGCACATATGTGTAGCCTACTGAATCTCTAGAACTACTAACGCCGTGTCCACAGGTCACCGCGGAAAAAAATGTATCGTTAGCCCCGCTAAAATTCTCCAAAATGCAAACAGCCCGTTTTATGTCAAACGAACAAGAGCTAACAGTGAACAATACTGTGATACCATAATGAACAGTAAAAAAGTAAATGTTCACGGCCTTAATGGCTGCGATATCCCACGGGTGGTTCAGCCGCTGGTCTGAAAGGGTGTTCTTTCCCCGTGCAAATCAATCACTCTGCTTGCAGATCGGTGAGAATTGCGCACTACGTATTTGTAGAGAGGAGGTGACTAATGGATGCGTATATAATGTAGAGTAACGTTTATGTTGCGCTAGCGATGCCGGCAGTGCCTCGCAGTATACGTCCTAATCACCTTCTGTCCCCCCCCCCCCTCGCCCCACCCCTATCCATCCCATCACTCCTATTTTCGTTTACAGTCTTCTCCTCCCCTCTCTCTGCCATGCCCATGAACTACTCCCTTTCTCTCTCTGTTTATCTCCTCCTTTCCCGCTAGTTGTTCTCTTTCATCTCTCTGCACTAAACGAAAACATGATTGGGAGGTGACTTCGCTTAAAATGAATGGGAAAATGGTTGGTGTGATTTTTGTGCGGGGTTGAGAGAGATCTCTCCAGCTGCTAGATCTGTGAGGACAGTAGATTCAATAGCACTATTTTGCATAGTTTTAATCTGCGAACGGGTAGGATGGGAATATTTTGGATGATTCAGGTTCTGTAGTAGTATTATAACCATAAAGAAATAAGCTACGGACACTACTTTCATATTTTCTGTTAAATCCATCTGCGAGGAAGAAAACAAAAGCGTATATTGTTGTGTATACAATGTTTGTTTAATATTATATGGAGGCCGTTTAAAAATTAGTTGTACAAAAGTTTAGGTATCCCGCCTGGTAGGCGGCGTGTGGGTGTGCTCCTGTGTAACTGAAGGGTAGGCCAAATGTAGGAAGCTAGGAGGAGCAGGTGAGGTAGAACTCTCGGTACTGCAGTGTGAATTTAAGTCACCTTTATTTTAGCAAGAAGACGAATACATAACTTTGCACTGAGGAGCGCGTAGGTGCTAAGCCGTATGTCTCAAGCTCACAGAAGTTACACAGGCAAAATCTGTAGTGGGTCACCCACTAGGAAATAGAAACAATGTTGCTTGGTCGTCTACTCGAAATCAAATGGGCTGAATCCGGAACGGCGCTCGTAGAGCTGCACAGCGCCGGCTAGAGGGCGCTGTCTTCTGTGTCGTAGTGCCAACATGGAAGAGCACACCTACGTTGTGGCATCGTAGCTACCGATACCACAAAAATAACCTTTGTGTAAAGGGTAAATAAATTACAGAAATGTTTGATACAGCACTGAGTGCAATATATCTTCAAGTTTTATTTACACGTGTTCAATGTGGCTATGTTTAACACAACAAATGCGCCATCTGTAATCAGTTTCCTGCCGAATCCTATGAAGCATGTCTTGATAAGTGGTGGCAACTGCTTGTGTTATCCGTTGTCGCAACTCGTCGACGTTTCCGAGAAGCGGAGGAACGAACACACACTCCTTTAACGGTACCCCATACGCAGAAGGCCACTGCGGTTAAATTAGGTGATCGTGGTGGCTTTGATATTGTTCTCCGTGTACAATCCAAATCGGTACATTCCTGTGGAGATACTAGACAACTTCACGATGATAATGCGGTGGCGCGCCATTCTAATAAATTCTGCTCCCATATCCTGTTGTAACTGAGGCACTGCATAATATTCAAGCATGTAAAGGTTCAATATGCCAGTTACAGATGACTCGGCAAAGAAGAAAGGATCAGCTTACAGCGCAAAAAATAGTTACCTTACGCGCGTTCTGTACATATTCGATCACGGGACGTGGTTTCTGCTCACCCAATAACCGAACATTATGTCGATTCACTAAACGGCTTCGTCACTGAACACAATTCAGGAAACACTAACAACAATGTGTACACCCTGCACCGTTAAAGGACTCCATGATGATTTGGAATAACTCATTCATCCATGATGATCTGGAATAACTCATTCACGAATGTCACTTAGCGAGTATGTCGCGAAATAATAGTGTTAGGTTGGGATAGAACTTTACTATATAGTGCATTCAGTGCTATATCAAAGATTTCTGTAAGTTATGTATCCTTTTCACAATAAATGTATAACTAATTTATTAACATCCTCTATTAAGAACATATGTGATTGAAACCATTTGCCTAATGGTTTAAATTCCCTACTATCATACCTAAAACTGACAGTGGAAATGTAAACGAAACTGCCCATTTTCATAGCACAGCATTTTCCCTTCGCGCAATTAGTTTTAACCGAAACCCAGAAAACTTTTGTTTAAAAAAATTCACAGCCTATGTCAGTAAGAATATTTATTAGAACATGGTGTAGAAATTCAAAGTAAATTTTGTTAAAGCACTTTTCACGATTTTTGCTAACAATCTGTAAAAATTTGAAGTAAATCTGTCCAGAACTTCTCGAGATATTTGCTACCACCGTTTACCCTTATACCAGGGTGAGTCAGGAGGTTTTCCCCGGTTGCTGGAGGTTATTCCTTGGATTACTTGGAACAAAAAAATGTAAACACAGTAATGCGATCAGATCCATAATTAAGGAGCTACAACAGAGTTCCGAAACAGGCCACGGTGTATGGAGCGCTAGACTTATGTTCACAGGACACACGATCAGTCCTAGCTAGACGAGTGCACCAAATGGTAAGTTTGCATAACAACCACGTTGTTGATACTGCAGTCACTGTTTACAGTTGTCTCCTATGTACAGTACACTTTGCGATGCCGTACAAGTTTTCACCGCAGGAGATGTGTACATTTTGGGCTTCTGTGATGGTAATGCGAATACTGCTGTCGCCGAATATCACCGCCGGTATCCTAATCGTAGAATTTAGAGTGCAAAAACATTTAGTGGAACATATCGGACATTGCTAGAAACTGGTAGTCTTCCCAGTATTCGTATTCACTCCTAAAGACATCGTGACGTTCAAGAAGAGAGAAAACATTCTTAATTCAGTAGAGCGCAGTCCTCGTTCAAGTACAAGACACCTAGCTAACCCGATGGAACGTTTCACAGTCTAAGTTATGTAGGATTCTTCATGTGAATGGACTGCATCCTTTCCATTGCAGAAAGTTCACCATTTAGGGCCACATGACTGTGCCAACCGTTTGCACTTCTGTAACTGGTTAAATGGCAATCGGCAGCTCTATCACTTCATAATGTTCAGTGACGAGGCAACCTTTACAAGAGATGGCATCAATAACATGCATGTCTGGGCGGACGAAAATCCCCATTCACGGTAGTATCTCAACTTCAACGCACATTCAGTGACAATGTCTGGCGTGGTGTGGTGTGGTGTGGTGTTGGGTGTGACCAGTTCCTGGGGCCGTTTATTCTCCCGGGGAAACTTAAATGGTCAGATGTACGGTAACTTTTTACGAGTTACCGCAGCTTCTTGATGATGATCCTCTGGAAACACGGCGCTACATGTACGTCCAACATGACGGGGCACCTGCACACTTCCGCCATGTGGTAACAGCTTATCTTTATCAGCAATTCCCACATCGATGGATAGGTCGCGGGGGCCCTATCAACTGGCCTGCCAGATCCCCAGATTTAACACCCCTAGATTACTGCATCTGGGGGTGGATGGAAGACATCGTGTACGAAGTTAAGGTGGAAACAAGAGAAGAATTGATATAACGCATTTTCGATGCCGCAACGTCAATAAGGAATGGGCATGTGAAATTACGAAATGCCACTCGCGCGGTTCACTCCCATGCAAATCTTTTGCCTTCAAACGCAGGGAGCAAATTTTGAACACTTGCTTTAAATCCATTCTGAATGTAAGAGGCTGCTACAAAATTGTTTGAATTAATTATTATGTGCATTTTTGATAGTGAAATCCTACAATAAAAGTTTTTCCTGCCATTTTCCCGAGTTTTTCCAATTAATGTAGCTCCTTAATTATGGATCTGATCCCATTACTTTATTTATATTTTTAGTTCCAAATAACGTAAGGAATACCCTCCAGAAACCGGGGGTAAACCTTGTGACTCATCCTATATATTTTGTACGCCCATGTGAACTTTTTTTGTTTTTTTAATTTTTTTTTATTGTGTTCGGTCGCAGGTTCGAATCCTGCCTCGGGCATGGATGTGTGTGATGTCCTTAGGTTAGTTAGGTTTAATTAGTTCTAAGTTCTAGGGGACTGATGACCACAGAAGTTAAGTCCCATAGTGCTCAGAGCCATTTGAACCATTCTCTAAGGTACTCAACCTTCTTTCGTTCGTGCATTTCCCCATGAACATAAGATCATAAATTTACCTCTGATGGGATGCTCAGCACTGATTTGTTTATGCTTTGGGGCGCAAAAACTGTGGGCATAATCGACCACGTAATAACGCTAGAAAACCAATAAGAAGTGGTTAAAAGCAATTATACGTTACGCCCAATCGACGGAAGGAAAGAGCTAAAAACGAGGGCTTTCCAAGGTCCACAAAACACGCCGCAGAGACAGCAGAGGCCCCGAACAAAAGACTAAATGTCCGTCGCCACAATGATACGACTCATAAAACGATCGACAGCCCCCGCAAACGTACACTGGAAAGTAAGTGATTAAAAAAAGGGCATTCGGTCAGGAAAGGCGAACTGTCAAAGGCTGATGACAATGCGCACAAAGTGGTTGGGAATCACAAGTAACAAATGGCGATGGCTAAAATGACAGTGCCCAACACGCAACCTAGCGATGAGAGGGCCGAGAGGAGGTCGTCCAAGTCGCTGGGAGAGGTTAATAACCCTGAGCCTGTTCCCATGAAGGGAGGACCACGGGTGATGCCAAAGTGACACTACCTGACAGACGACAACACAGAGATCGGAGGGAATGTAAGAACTAGCGGACTGAGACACTATGACAGCAGCCTTGGCAGCAGCGTCAGCGGCCTCGTTTCCTGTCAGAACGACGTGTGCAGGGATCACATAATCATCACAGTGGCTCCATCAGTTTTCCCGCGTCCGTTGCACTAGGGGATGGACGGTTTGCAGCACACAGAGGCTTTGCAGGGCACAGAGAGACGGAGCAGATTACGCAATTGAATTGCATGAGCCGTCGGATGTACTGCGTGGCCTGAAGCAGGGCGAAGAGCCCTGCTGTAAATATTGAGCAGTGTTCCGGAAGCTGATACCAAAAATCATCGGTGCCAATGGCGAAGGCACACCCGACACCACGGTCAGTCCGAGAGCCATCGGTGTACAAAAAGGTACCATCACAAAGTGAAACTGAAGGCGACAGAGCGGGGGTGGAGTAGTGTCCTTAGGAAGCGAAGGAAGGAACAGGTGAACATGGGCCGCCGGACGAAGCCAAGGTGGTGAAGGGTTCACACCCAGCGGGAAAGTTGCAGGTAGCGTGAAGTTAAGCTGCCGGAGCAAGAGTCGAAAGCGAACTCCAGAAGGTAACAGAAGAGGGACGTGCCCCATACTAGCAAACAAAGGAGTCATCGAAGGAGGCGGCAGAGGATGGGTGGCCACGCATGGCAGACAAACGGCATGCATATCTGCTGACGAGAAAGGCACGGCAGTATGACAATTGAAGTTCAGCAGGTTCTGCATACCGAGTCTCAACAGTGCTGGTGTGAAAGACGCCAATGACCAAACGGATGCCACGATGACGCATAGTACTGAGACGGCGTAAGAGGGACGGATGTGCAGATGCATAAAAGAAACACCAGTAGTGGAGTTTCGAACGGACAAGGGACCAGTACAAATGGAGGAGGGTGGTTCGATCTGCTCCCCAGGAAGTACCACTGAGGACACGTTGGATACTGAGGGTCCACATACAACGGGCTGCCAGTAAGTCACATGGGAGGGCCAAGAAAGCTTACTATCGAGCATGAGCCCCAGGAATTTCGCAGTTTCAACGAACGGCAGGGCAACAGGCCCAAGATGTAAAGATGGTGGACGAAACCAATTGCGCCGCCAGAAATTCACACAAACTGTTTCGTCAGGGAAGAAGGGCGTGCCCTACTGTGTCAGTCGAGGGAGTGATCGAGGAAGGGGGCATAGAATGGGTAGCCGGGCATGAAAGACAAAACTCCATGTGTATCCACTGTGGAGGACATCACTCCAGTACGATGGTCTTAGTTCGGAAGCTTCCGCATAGGGGCTCTCAACCGGCCTAGTGTAGAAGACGCCAGTAGGCAAATGTATTCTACAATGGTGGATTGTGTTCAGGTGGCGTCAGATGGATGGATGTGCAGATGAATAAACGGAGCACCTCTATATATCTAGTTTCTAATGGACAAGGGATAGGTATGAACAGAGGAGGGTGATCCCATCCTCTCCCCTAGATGTACCACTAAGGACACACAGGACTTTGAGGGACCGTGTACAGTGTGTGGTGGGAGGATCAAGGAAGTTTCCTATCAATCATGAGACCCAGAAATTTCGTAATTTCAGCGAATGGAAGAGCAATACGCTCAAGATGTAAAGGCGGTGGAAGACAGCCTTTGGGCCGCCAGAATTTCGTGTAAACTGTTCTGTCATTGGAAAAGCAAAACCCATTGTCGATGCCCCACTAGTAAAGACGGTCTAGACAACGCTGAAGACGCCGCTCAAGGAGGTAAGTCAGTAGAGAACTGCAATACATCGCAACGTCGTCGACAAAAAGGGAGCCGAAGAAGCTTGGTGGGATACAGTCCATATTGGGGCTAATGGCTATAGCAAAGAGAACGTCGCCTTGAGGCACCCCGTTCTCCTGAATTGAATGTGTCAGACAAGGCCGAATCCACACGTACCTTGAAAATTGTCTTGAAAATTCCTGAAGGAAACTTCGCAGGCAGTCTCAGAAGACCCACATGTATATAGTAATGAAGGTACCAGTCCTCCAACAGGTGTCATCGGCTTTCTCCAGATCACAGTCTAGTATTTCCACAGAAAACCGTTCATGACATGGGTTGACAAAGACTCCGGGTTCACGACGACCGAGAGAGGAAAAAAAAAAAAAAAAAAAAAAAAAAAAAAAAAAAAAAAAAAAAAAAAAAAAAAAAAAAAAAACGCAGCAAAGTCGGTCGAAGGTGAAGACATTGTTGGTGATTTTTTTTTTTCGATTCTACCAGTATTGTGCATCATGAATTTACCCCTGGAGAACAGACAGTTAACCAGGAATACTACTAATGTGTCCTTGAGCGTTTGCACGAAAAAGTGCGGAAGAATAGGCCTGCATTGTGGAAAGACAGGAGTTGGGTGCTACACCATGACAATGCTCCAGCTCATCGTGCCTTCTCCATCGTTGAATTTTTGACCGAATTCAAAATCTTGTGCTTCCACAACCGCCATATTCCTCTGATTTGGCCCCTACGGACTTCTACCTGTTTCCTAAACTGAAATTTTCACTGAAAGGGAAGCGATTTGACTCGATTGAAGACAGCCAGCCAAATCCGGAGAGCGTCCGTAACACACTTCAGGAAAAAAATTCCAGGATTGTTTCCAAAAGTGGAAACACCGTTGGAGTCTCTGTTCAATCAGAAGAGGACTATTTTGAAGGAGATACATCACAGTAGCATGTAAGTACCACCATTGTACAATTACAAGCCCATTCTTAAAACTTTCCAATCGCACCTCGTATATCCGCTTTGTTAGTTACGTGCTCCATTACGACAGCGGTTAAACGAAACACCCTGTATCAATATCTCAGCTTCATCCGACGGGATGCACTGGGCTGGCTGCGACAACCTCGCCCGTTCACGGCGGCGACGACGCCGCGTGCTACGATACGATAAACACGTCTGCTGCCAAACTGAGCGGACGGATTTGGAACCGCAGCCGTTCCAGGACCAAGCGTAGTAGGGCAGCTCGCCAGCCGCGCGAAAACATTACCAGTCCACTTTCTCAGCTCCCAATGTTGACGTCTCCAGCAACCCGACAGCCGAGTTCCAGTCAGGGCCGAAACCTGTCTAAACCTTTTTAGCTCGTTTCCGTCGTCCCCACTGCTTTGCCCCTGTCCAAAAATTACAAGCAGATATGGAACTGCTGTGCAATTTAGATCATGCTGAATGTAAACAAATCACTATAGTTTCTTTGGAGAGACATATCTGAGAACAGTGTGTATCAGGAACTGACTAGTCAAGAGAGAGCTTATTTTACGGCGTGCCAACAGTTGGATCCATGCAAAAAATAAACGCCGCGAAGCTAATGACAAACCTGACATTGCTCGGGTATTCATTTTGCCAATTTTCTACAAGAAACAAAAACAAAACATATTTTGAAATTGTGAAACAGTCACACAAACAAATGTGCATAATGTACAAATAGGTAAGTACTGTATCTAAATTAAGATATATGATCCCGAAATTAAGATATATGATCCCGGACAGTTTCTGCACGCTGCGAGCACCTGCTTCCCGTGTATACAACACGATTATGTAACCGTCTCCACGACTACGCCTCTTCACAGCTATATAGACTGTCATCGTTTTCGCCTACAACCGTTTGCGCTTCGCACTTCTAAGCCGTCAAAAGCACTGCTAGATATCACGGTATTCTTGATTCGACTGCAGGTGTATCATATGATAATGAATGAATATTTAAAAAATGGTGCATGGCACAGCTTTTCTTCCGTGTCTAATGTTCATGTCTTCGTATCTCTTTAACTACGCGACGAACATTGATATATTTGTGTAAGTTCATTCAGCGGCATACTCTATGTGGATACTGTCAGCTAAATAAATTTAAATGCCATGAACGATGCGGTAGTTTTTCATGCATCTCATTGTTTATGGTGTCATATCTTCTGAACTACGATAGGTAGGTGGTTTTTACCCCACAGCGATTGTTGCCTGACAATAAGGGGTGTGTACGAAATTTGGTTGAAATAATTAGTAGTTTAGAAGACGACCTGGAAAACACACACACACACACACACACACACACACACACACACACACACTTTTATAGTAAGTATGGATTCCCTGAAATTGGTTGCTGGTTTATGATGTAACGAATAGCACAGGCAAACTTTTTCTGTTAGACGTCTACAAATTATTAATTCGGCAAAAAACTAAATAACAAAACTTATGTTCGTTGCAACGAGTGGCCGATTTAAGGCTTCCGATAACCAGCAAATATGTAAGACATACTTTGGCATCACATAGAACTGCAGTTACGAAATGCCATTGTAAAGCACATGTAAAACGTGCCCATATATAGGGCAGTATAGCCTTCCATGGAGAGCATGTATGGGATTTATGAATATGGTTAGGTGATTTTCGGCGTCGAAATGAAGTTTAAACAGGGAAAACTAGATCGGTTTCAGTAATTCTGGCATCCGTTCGCTGGGCGGAATTCGAATGAACAGTTTATTCTGACTATAGGACTGAAGTGTCAGAAGACAGTACGCTAATTAATCAGACCACACACCGATGTACAGAAGGATTGTCTCTAATTCTTCAATTACTATAACTGTAATATGAGCCTGTTTGGATGTACGA
Organism: Schistocerca americana; assembly: GCF_021461395.2. Taxonomy (NCBI): domain Eukaryota; kingdom Metazoa; phylum Arthropoda; class Insecta; order Orthoptera; family Acrididae; genus Schistocerca; species Schistocerca americana. Next base: position 605,806,487 of record NC_060123.1, on the reverse strand, counting down.
ATAATTTGTTAGCAACCTAAGTTATCACCAAATAAAGCTGCTAATCACCGCTTATCGATCTTCGACAGAAACGAATCTCATAGTCGGACTGTCCATCCACTAGTCCGGATTTAAACCCAACATGAGAACTTTGCAAGGCGCATGCACCGCAGTTGGAAGTTTGTGGCTGTGACTAAATTGCAACAACAGGTGATTCGTTCAGACTGGTCGGCAATTTCACCAGGTGACTACTTCACCTCATCAAGTCAGCGACGAAGAGAATTTTGAAGGTGATTACGTATAATTCCATTAAACGCTCTAGTGTGTTTACTGCTTTTTTTTTAGTTTACACAGTAGAAATTAAAGATTCCGTTACCCGATTGCCACCGAGTAAGTTGGTTTTGTTCGTTTTATTGGCTAGTGTTACGGTTTGAAAAACTTTTTTCGGTCGCCAAGAATATTCTTAGCGCTCTGACTGATCTGCGATGTCAATTCACGAACTTACGTTTCACTCTTGATATTTGTATTATGAGCGTTACGCCGTAGTTCAATGCACAATTCTCTTCCTTTGTCTTCGGCGTAATATCCATAAAACATATATAAGCAATATCACAAATACCGGCCGTAAAGCCTGTATTCTATGATTAGGTTTCATTTTCAGTGGGCTTCCAGTAGAACTGAAAAAAACTGTAGTAAACCAACACTACTGAAATCCAAGTTGAAAGATCTCTCTGTGGCATACTAATCCTAGTGTGTGCAAGAGTTCCTTGCAGTAGTTGAGAACTTCTCTCTGTAATGTGTTATTTATTCACAGATCGTTTTTTGTATTTTATTATTTCTTTATGTCTTTGTTTATAAATTTCCTGTTCTATAAACTATGTACTGGCTCACTCCATGAATATGTAGTTTCGGCTCGCATGGTTCCACGGAACCTAACAAATTACGCGACGTGTAATTTGACAGAAATATTATATACAAGAAAGTAAATTTAATGTTGACTGCGAAGTGCTAATACCTCATATTAAATTTACCCACTGTGTACATGGTTATCCAAAAAGGAGGGTACAAAAGGAAAATTGCTCCATTCTTTGCTGAAGAAAAATACGAGCTACAGAGTTATGCAGTGACGACTTCCCTAAGTTAAATGATGATAATCGCGTGCAATCCACGGGTTCGACCCACGGAAAACTACCCTTCGACCAATTATGGAAAGTGTTACATATTAGCAGTCTGATGAAACGGCGATGTCGAGGCAGCAGTCTTTTAGTCCAGTTGATCAGGTAATCAATTGTAAAAGAGATTTCTTCAAACTGTCCAGCCAGCAGAGCAGGCATGGCCGACCCAGCATTCTGGTGAAATAGATTTCAGTCACTGACAAGCTTTACAGTGGAAATGGACAAGAGCAGCGTAAGTCTTCCTGCAAACACAGCCATGTGGCAGAGGAAGCTGAAATGAGCCTTTGTAAGGACGGGAAGGGCCAAACGCACTTTCCGTCTGCTCTTTGCACAAAACAAGTTTACTTTTCGTGAGCCTCTCAGGGGCCAGACCCTATCATCATGGAGGCTGGCCCCATTCAGGTGAAAATTTACCCGATTTCTGAAACCACCACATCCAATTTGGAGAGGTTCTGTGTTTCGGTGCAGAAGAAAACGCGTTTAGCTTATCTTGTGGTGTTCGCTTTTGGGGCAGCTATTTATGTGGCCCATTGGTCATACGCTTCAGTAGGGTATGTATAACACGGCAACAATTCGAAGCACCTCCCGTCTCCTCAATGTCGCTCTCGAAATAGTTAGGTGCAAATTTATTTATAGGAAGAGTGCGTAACATAAACACGACACGACAAGTAGTTCACTAGTATGTGTAACGTAAACACAACCCGAAAAGTAGCCTATGACCACTGAAAGACATTGTCACAATCTACCCATAGAAGTCACAGATACAAATCCTCTAAGACTAGTTAGTATTTAACAGTTTTTCTTTTTTATTCATCCACAGCTGGCAGTAAAGTGAAATAATCTTTCCTTGACTGTTGCGAAAGTATGGACTAAACTTGACGCATTTTATTAGTAAATTATTTTACTTAAAACACTACTAATTACAGTAGTAATTTAGACAATGCAGGGGGTATGACAACTGACCTTTATTGCACGTGTCTAGCTCTTTATAATAACCGCTCGCAGTTTCAGTATGGCGTTCGCACATTTCTAATGTCACTGCAAATAGCACAGATTTTTGGTCGTTCCCCTTCGGTCGTTAATATACGTAGTGACCGATCTCGCGCGAGCATTAACTTGTGATTTTGCAATGTTAAGCACTTAAATAAGTTACTTAGGCAAATGTACTCCCGAAATTTTATTACTCTACATTAAATATTTTTTGGTGTTGTGATTTTTTTCCGCTGGACATGGTCATCTACTCCACCATCCAGACCTACAACCTGGTATTTGGTAGGGAAGCAATCGCCTAACAACTACACTGACGGAAAAGAATCGCAACACCAATAAATAATGTAGAGTAATAAAATTTCGGGAATACATTTGCCTAAGTAACATATTTAAGTGCTTAACATTGCAAGATCACAAGTTAATGCACGCGCGAGATCAGCCATTGCAAAAGCGAAATGGTGGTACATTAATAACCGATTTAACACTCAGAATGTTGAATGCAAGCATGCGAAGTGCATGCATTGCGTTGCACTGGTGCCGGATGTCAGTTTGTCAGATGGAGTTCCATGCCTGCGGCTCTTTGTAAATACAGGAATGGTTAATGCCGTTTGTCGACGAGGCTGGCGTTGTCGTCTAATAATATCCAATGTGTGCTAGATCAGAGACAGATCTTGTGATCGCACAGACCGAATCACCAGACAGACGTGCAAATTTTCAGTCAGGGTGCGTGGGATAACTACAAGAGTGCTCCTACTGCCGAACGAAATCGCACCCCAGACGATAACCCGTGTGTCTAGTACGCAAACAGGTTGGTTACAGGCCCTCAACCGGCTTCCTCCTAAGCAATACACGGCCATCACTGGCACCGAAGCAGAACCAGGTTTCGTCAGAAAAAACAACTGACCTCCACCCTTCCCTCAAATTAGCTCTCGTTTGACAGTACTAAAGTCGCAAATGGGGGTGATTTCGGGCCAGTGGAATGCACAGTACAGGGCATCTCTCTCGCAGCTGTCCTCGAAGTAACCGATTTTTAACAGTTCGTTGTGTCACTGTGGTGCCAACTACTGCTCAGATTGCTGCTGTACATGCAGGGCGATACGCCAGAGCCATACGCCGAACACGATTGTCTTCTCTCTCTCTCTCTCTCTCTCTCTCTCTCTCTCTCTCAATTGTGCCATGTGGCCGTTCGGAGCCCGGTCTTCTTGCGTCCTTACATTCTCGTGACCACAGCTGCCAGAAATCATGTGAAGAGGCTACATTCCCGCCTAGTCTTTCTACAAAATCGCAGAAGGGACATTCAGGTTCTCGTAGCCCTACTACAGACCTCGTTCAAACTCAGTTAGGTGTTGATAGTGGCGTCTTCGTTGCTTTAAGGCATTCGTAACTAACGTCAACCTACCACAACCGCTCTCATAACTCACGCTTACGAACAACACAGAGTATTTAAAGCAAACCTGATTTGAATCCTCATAGTGGCGCTACTAACGCCATTCTTGTGAGACAGGTACGAAATCGAATAGACTTTTTCAGATATACAAACACGTCTGCCAACTTTCGTTTATCTCACCCAACTCCTCCTTGGTGTTGCGATTTTTTTTTGTTCTCACACCACGTGGACCTATAAAGGCAGTTAACTACCCGTCAAAGCATGAAGAAATGCCCTATGAACTGATGCAACTCCATACACTTTGTTATGCGCCGTTGGAACCTAAAAAAGAAAGTATTATTAAAGGTGTAACGTCTCGCAGACGACGTGGCTCTAAAGACGTAGCACAGGCCGTGAAAAGGACGCTGCTGATATCTTTCCACAATCCGAGTTAGCAACCGGCGTTTACCTCAAACGAGTTAGAGAAGCTGCGGAAAACTTAAATCTGGATGGCCAAACGGCGATTTCAACCGACATCCTCCCGAAAAGAAGATTTGTATCCTCATGGAACAGTATGAGCACGCCGAAACCTACATGAGGTAATGCATCCTGTTCACCAGGAGGGCACCGTTCAGAGTGGCAGTGGAAATATTCTCGCGTTAGGCATTAATAAAAGGGATGGAATGGGGGCACGTAATATGTTTATCACTGTGCCTGACTGGGAATTTATACATGCACATACTGTCAGATTATATGCTTCAGTCTGTTCGCCCATAGCACTGTGTAGGTGGAAAACAATACGCCACTTCGTCGAACACCGAACTCGTCAGGATCGTTTGAAGAACATTACAAGCACACTAGAGTTCTCAAGCGGACCTGCGAACACCAGACCTGTCCTAATTAGTATATCTAGGAAGTTACCGAGCGAGAAGCAGGTGTGTGTAATACAATTTCTGGAGTATATAAGGCGTTCCATTTTCGACACTAGGCATGTGGTACCTATCGTTGTGTGTTCGCTGCCAATTTTATTTCACATCATCTCACCTCATAGGCCTTATGGGATATGTTTTCGGAGCTATTCTCAGGCATGTTTCTGAATGTACAGCCGTGATTATGATTGTATCTTTGTAGACAATATTTTGACCACTGACCTGACTGCTTTCATTAGCAGGTGCTGGCCACACAATCAAATTTTCCAGGGTACTTAATTCACATTAATGAAGATTATTCGAGACAAATATGATGTATCTAAACAAGTAACGCCATTTGGGACATATGTAAGATTTCTGAACGATTGTAAGCGACTTATGCACCGACAACCAACAGGGGAAATTAGTACGAAAGTATCTATAATAATGTACACAGTTACTGGACGATGATAGTGAGCCGATCATTCATCCTTCTTGGTTATGTGTTCAATGTAAACAATAATTCAAGTTTTCAGAGTAATGCTATTTGTAAAACTAATGGCTCAAACCAGACTGTGACTTATTTAAATCAACAACAATCTCGCTTATAATTAGCTCCACGGAAATGACCCCTCTAAATTAATTACGAAGAGGTTGCGAAATTCATTCTGACGCATCTCCTACTCCCTGCCATCTTCCTTTTTTGTCAACTTGTCGTCTAATGGGTTGCTAGTCCGGCCAGTGAACAGTCTTCTGCCAGTGCTATGTACTTCTGCAGCGTTTGCAGATTTTTACATCTTGCGAAGTATCAGAGCCTCTTGCCGAAGCTCTCCGCTCCTGGCTACAGTTCAATATCCGCAAGGGTGGTAGTGGGGACTTGGGAGGGGAGGGTGTACTTGACGGTGGGGGAAGATGTGAGGGGAAGAAGTGGGGGCAGCACGCAGCAGCTGCAGCAACCGCCACAAGACTGCACTAGGCCTGTACCAGTAACCTGCAAGCATATCACATATACTGATAGTAGCACGTTTTTATGTCTTATAACGCCTGTTCTTCCCAGTTCCCTTAGCGCAGTGTACAGCTCAGCAGTGAACACTGTTAAAACATTGGGAAAGCGAAGCGAAGAGTCAAGGGAGACATCCTGATTTGTACCATCACTTTCATCTGTATTAAAGTCATCACCTAGAATATTATCGAGCAGAAGTCTATTTAATACAGTATTTTTTTCCCCCTTTACCTTGAGGTCATCTAACATAGAAACATGCTAGCAGAGTTCGTTTTTACGAATATTTCTGATTTCTAATTAATGAGCATCACATATTTTAAACAAAAATTGTTAAAACGTGCAATGAACTAAGATGGTTATCGGCTAAAAATAAGATCCCTACACTGCAACGGAATTTCTTGTGCACTTCGCGGATGCCAAGCGTAGTCCTGTAAATTATTTGATCTGTTTATTGTTTTACATTGTATTTCGGAGATTACGTGAATTTAATCCTTAACAGTACACTGAACATTTATGCTCCTGTGAATAGGGTCCGCAACGTGTGGGGAGGATGGAGGGGAGAACTTGCTTCCCCCCCCCCCCCTTCTGGAATACCGAGATTTTATTCTTATGGAAGTCTCTTACACTTTAATAAGTGATTTCTCGTGATGCAGCGAACACATGGCAAGTCGAAGTGGGATAATATTATGGCTTCCCGAAAAAAGTTTTGAGTCCTTCCCACTCTGGTCACATTTCTGTGGACGGCCGTACTTCGTCTTCTGCGTTCTGTATTAACGCTATCGTATTCATGATAATACATGTGAAGTGGACATCAATCTGGGGACCAGTTTAATGGATCTCTTCACACAAACTTGTGCGAGTCTTTTCATATTCGCCTAACTGCTGCGGCCTACGACCAACTGGACCCGTTACGCCGTCACGCCATACTTTATGCTGAAGCATGAACAGCGAAAATGTAGTAAGCTATGAACTTTTTTTTTCCTCTTTCGACATTCTGTACGGATGTCAACGTACATGCACCTATTCCTCTACTACCAAGAGCCTCACGACGTCGACCATTAACAGATTCCCTCTTGTTTGTCAAATTGTACAATACATAAAGCTCTTTCCTTTCGGATTAAATTCAACCATTATACCCCCCCCCCACCACCACCACCAAGTCTTTAAAGAACCCAACTCTCATAAAAAAAAGATTCAAACGTCTGATCGCTTTAGAAATGAGTTAGTGTGTTAAATATATGACGTTAAGTATGTAAGATAGAAGTAGTCTGGAAAAGGATAGAAATTATGTTTGAAGTTTGTTGTAAGTCGCTAAGTGCTCTCATTAGGAAACACTACATGAATATAGTCTGAGTAATTTGCACTCCGCTTTAAGCAAAACCTATTTCTAATTTTTACACACATCTCAACGTTTACGACGTCATACCTCCTGAACTGTGTGTCTTAAAATGACATAATATTGCAAGGAAATTCAGTGGTACGCTGTTGAGCAAATTTAGTAAACCAGTATTCCACTATGACGCTGCGACAAATCTGTTGTGGTGACATAATACCTCGCGCAGCGACCACGAAAGTGGACACTTCACACCGTTACTTCTACGCAAAGCTGCCAGACGAACCGTTTCTCTAGCAACCGTGATGACTTTCACAGAGGGACGCTGTATTCACAGCACTGCTCTGATTTGATCTGCTCTGCAATGCTGAACGTCTGCCAAGAATGTAGCCAAACAAACTGGCCGCTGTACGCGCAGAGAGGTGCAATTCGAACGTGGCTGCCGTTATTGGGGTCACCTTTGTGGGCCAAGGTATACTACGATATTTTTATACCTGTCGAGAAAAGCTGTTTCTCCTTCTACGCTTTTACTTTAAGCTACAGTTGTATCTCGCTGACACTGTTCCAATTATTTATGAACAAATATGATTATTACCTTTAATTCATATGCAAACATTACCGTTGGGATCTCAAACAATACTGATCGAAAACAAAAGTTGTCGATATTGATAAAAATAGTGAATAAATTAAAGAAGTCGTACAATGTATTTGTGTTGGTACGTATCAAATCGGCACTGATTCTAACCCTAACACAGACACTTTAACCATCAATTTCTTTCCTGCGTGACAATTTCTTAGAAATAACAATACGAATAAAATATTTTCAGTCGTCTCGTTTTCCTAGGATATGGGTGTGGTAGGACTAGTAGAACTACAAGCCACACAGAAAACGGACGCACATCAGTGGATAGATCATCTCCCCAAATTATGTAACTCACATTTGTGATGAGGAAAAGTCAAGAAATGCATGCAATTCATTGACAAGCATAATCGGGGAAACTGCGACAGCACTCCGCTTCGCAAATCTGTACAACTGGGTTGCCTAGCTGCAGGCGCGATTCAATTAGACGCAACGATAGGGAGCAAAGGGTTAAAATGAAACTTGAGGTCAGCACAACTTACATATGCAATCTATAATTATAGGAATTATGCAAGCCCTTAATAGACTTCTGTCGTCCAGTGAGACACACATAAATGGCAATAACATGCAGCCAATTCTAAATGGTTCTCTGATAATATATCATGCGACACCTACATCCGAATGGTAATGTAATGGTGAAGATCAAGTTCCCAACAAAGTTGCGTATGGTTATCTGAGAAGTACGCAGTCCCTGAATTTCTTTTAGGCTCAAGTTCGTAGAGATTTCGTCTACACTAGTGGTTTACTCTGCAAACTTCCGAATCTGTGGAAACCACTCACAAAATCTGTCAAACGTGATGGCTAGTCCAATAATTTACAGAGATCAGCACCTTTCAGCTAGACAAAGGTGACGGGCACACGGCATCAACTATGCCAAATATAGTAATATTAAAAGGCAAGCAGTAATTGCACAACGTCCATGAAAAATACCAGGGAGTTGTAATAGTTCTCTGGTACAAAATATCTTTGCAGAGCAACTGCGAAAAGTGGAATATAAATAATCTTTTAAAAACTCAGTTATATAAATTTCAGAACAAATGCAGTCGTCCTCAGAATGCAAGCTCTTTCGTTTTTATATCCAATCGCAGATATCTATCCTCTTCTATAAATACACTGTTCAGTCACTTTAATGTGACCACCGCCTACGTTAGATGTCAACGTGCAGTAACCACTCACCGACGGCAGAGGCGGCACTAACAGTGGATGGTATATAAAGCGCGTCGTGGGGACGCGTAATTCGGAAACTGAGCGATTTATCTGACGTTCAAAAGGGCACGATCACTGGCTTTCGGGCCACGATTGGAAGCATTTCCGAAACGACTAAGTTTGTAAACTGTTCGCGTGCCGCCGCGGTTAAAATATACTTTCCCAAAAGTAGCACCGAGGGAACTGTGGTACGTCCGCAGCTCGTGGTCGTGCGGTAGCGTTCTCGCTTCCCGCGCCCGGGTTCGATTCCCGGCGGGGTCAGGAATTTTCTCTGCCTCGTGATGACTGGGTGTTGTGTGATGTCCTTAGGTTTAAGTAGTTCTAATTTCTAGGGGACTGATGACCATAGATGTTAAGTCCCATAGAGCTCAGAGGCATTTTTAGGCAACTGTGGTGCACCAGGGGCCACAGATGAGAGTGAACGACGGCTGTTGAGATGTGTACGAGTGAAGAGACGCGCACCTGTTGAGCAACTGACCTACCAGATGTACCACGGGGTTTCGAACAGTGTCTCCTCAGTGATCGTTCAGCGAACATTGCTGCGTGTGGGCCTCCGCTGGAGGTGCCTGGTTCATGCCCAGATGCTGACTGCTGTTCATCGGCGACGAAGGCTGGAATTTGTGCGCCAATACCGCAACTGGACGTCCACTAGTGGCAAGTGGCCTTTTCATATGAATCATGTTTTAAGCTCCATAGGACAGACGGCTGTTTGCGTGTACGGGGTGGAACGTCAAAGCAAACACCCCGCAAGGATCGTCTGAAGTGTCTAGGCCGGAGGAGGGAGCGTTACGGTCTGAGGAATTCCCTAGGCGATTTCGTCATTCTGGAAGGCAGAATGAATCAAAACGTATGCATCTACCCTTGGTGATCATGTCTACCCCTACATGCTGATAGTTTTCCGTCGGCAGAACGACATCTATCAGCAGGACAATGCAACGAGTTACACAGCTCGTAGTGAACATACGTGGTCCGAGAACACCAGGATAAGTTCACTGTACTACTATGGCCACCAAAGTCCCCAGATTTAAATACAGTCGAGAACCTGTGGGACCACCTCGACTGGGCTGTTCACACCATGGATCTTCAACTAAGAAACCTAGCCCGGCTGGACATACACTGGAGTCGGCACGGATCCAGATCCTCATCGGCACCTTCCAGAACCACACTCCCTCACTTCCTCCACGTATCACGGCGGTCGGCACTGCAAAAGGTGGTTTATTCAAGCTTTTGACATGTGGTCACAATGTGATTGGGCAGTATGTATGAACTGAAGTCCCCTGTCACAGTTTCCGTCTGTGTTCGGGTAATCTTAGCAACTACTGCAGGGATTTTGATAGAGTTCTCACTTATAAATTGAGTGGTTCCTGAAGAAGGCGGCGCAGGAGACTGGCATACGGCCACCTGACTGCGGTCGCTGTCCGTCGCGAACTGGCAATAGTAGGAGGCGAGCCCAAGTTACAGCTGACTTCCTGAACGACCTGCGGATGCGGGACGCATCAGGTATCAAGCTGGTAAGTACAGATTAAGGGGTGGGAAGAGAAAAGCGGGGAAAAAGGTCACACAGCTGAAGCCGGGCACTACAGTTGGGCAGACCCGGTTGCGTGGTAGCTCGCAACTCCAATCATTGTCACGTGAGGTCACTTTGAACGCCAACTGCGTACGGGAATGATAAAATTTTGCCTCCTGAGAAGATTCCTAGCGTGTACTCCTTACATCGTTTAAGTTATATGAAAGCGATGATATTCAATTATCTAACGTTGTTCTCTGAATTTTACTTTTAAATAATACAGTGGCCTGTATACAAAATTACCGCTGCATCAGATAGACCGTTCAGCTATAGGTACTCAGTGCTACATGTGCGAAGCTAGGGCGGGTCACTGGCACAAATTAATATGGATCCGCAGCACACAAATGGCAATATGTCTACATGACAAATGCCTGCTACCTCACTCTGTTACTGCAGTTTCTCCAAAAAGATACCTTTCAGGTCCGGCTCATCCCTGGGAGAGGTGGACAATTGAGGTAGGCTTGGGGGGGAGGATAGGAGGGGCGAGGGAAAAATTGGAAATTTGTGGTAAGGTCTTATGGGACCAAACTGCTGAGGTCATCGGTCCCTAAGCATACACACTATTTAATCTAACTTAAACTAACTTACGCTAAGGACGACACCCACCCACCCATGCCCGAGGGAGGACTCGGGCTTCCGACGAGGGCGGGGGCGCGGGGTAGGCCACGCGGGCCGTGACAAGAAGGGTCGAGGGGGTGGTGACGCAATTATGCACAGAATAGGGTTTGAAAATCATTTTCAAGCTTTTGGGCCCTGAAAACAAGTGGCGTTACTGTGTACTGACTCAATACACTCGTCATTATTCTATATTCAAGGTGTTAGATACATCTAAAAATCCCTATTACTCTTACATTACACTAAAGAGGTGGTTATTTATAGTAACTGGTATAATTCCAACAATAATGGCGGCCACTTTCAAAGTGGCTGACGTAGAGTATCAGCGAGTATAAAGTAGCATATTAGAAGTTAAACTGTGGCAGTAGACTGGCGTCTATGATCTGTGTCAAGTTGACATAAAAGTACTGTGATCGACATAGTTTGCATTGAAGAGTTATGACCAAATTTATGCACACTTAGGGCTAAAAATATAAATACGGCATACGATTTATCAGTTTACCATCAGAATAAACACTGAATCTGAAGTACCTGTTCTCAATTGAACCTCATCACTACCTCACTACTATGCGAACGATCCAAGAATGCCCAGTGGTGGCGACCTAATAGAGAGACTACTGTCCAATTTCTGTTTGTTTAGACAATATAAATTTCACTTGCTTCATTTACATCCTCACAATGGCGCACGAAACCATGTTTTCACACAACAACGACACCCATAATACCAGTAATTTTAAACAGTCACTAAGCGAAATGTCCACTGCCACTGCCATTACCGCTGTTCAGGAAAATAATTTTATCGTTAACGAACACGAGTAGAAAGCTCATCTGTAAAATTACGCATCAACGTAGCTTGGAACGTTGTGTAAGGCACATTTGTGTACCCAATGTTTAGTCTCCTATTGCAGGAGAAATTCAGTTGATTTTTGAAAGGAAATTTGCTAAGCTATCCGACGCTGGCGAATCGTTTATTCGTAACCACACAACGCTATATTCACGTCGTCAACCGAGCACTGCCACACATCTCTGAGTCGCACCGACATCCTACGAAGATCGCAGGCCAAACGAGTTGGCGCTTTTTGCTTCATTAAGCACTAACGCCCACACAATGCATAATTTCAGCTCTCTTTTTCTAGTAAAGCTGTTTTTGTGTTTCTGAATTTCTAAGGCCTCTCTATACATCTTAGTATGGTAATGACTGGACCATGATGAAACGTTGATATAGGAGAATCGAATTTGGCAGTTTACTACTACTGTGCGTCAATCGCATGAAGGCGCAAAACGCACGTGATACTCCTTCTACGAGATCGTACATGCACTGAGTAATTCAATGAGAAAGGTGCACAAAGGATTTAAAGAAAATTGGCACCACCAGATCTGCCGAGGGCAGTCAACAGCTGTAGGCCACTACACTATGTCTCGTGTCTCGAACGTAACACTGGATAGACGGTCCACCGTTCAGCAAGCGCACCAGTTCGGTGCTGTAAGGGTCGGTGGCAGAGACTGTGGCTGATGCAGGATGACTTAAGCCGTCGGCGCACGAACCGTGCTGTCGAACGTTAACGTTCAGCGTGCCAAGCTCAACGTGCTGCTGAACGCTCAGGAACGATGCGAGTTGTGCATACTGTACGCGGGCCCCAACATGGTATACGCGATCGCAACGCACTCCAGCGGCGTTGTGGAATGTTTCTAGTTCGTAGATCACACTGTTTACTCAACAGGCTGCGTAAAATTCCCACGTTAGCTCTATTAAAACGCACATTTTCTCCATTGTTCATATCCTAGTCACGTTGTTCTATATGTAATACACACAAATAAAAACTTCAATATCGATGTACATGTTTTAAGACATATAGGAAAGTACCATGTCCAATCAATAAGGACACAGGCTTATAAAACTTCCATTACAAACGGTGGGACACAAATTTGCAATAGTTCTCCACATAAGATAAAAACTATTTCATCTTCCCCCCATTTTAGTAAAACCCTAAAGTCATTCTTACCTGATCATTGTTCCTACCCTGTAGCAGAAACTTTACAACATGTAAATCACGAAACTAAAAAATAAAAAAGGAACAAAATATCTTTAGACAAATAGAGCAAGCTGTCCTGTAGATTTCGCCTATCTAACAGACTCACTCCTCAAAAAAAAGGTGAACTTATATTTATATACCATCAAATACTGTAGTATATCCTTACATTAAAAATATTGTATATACTTACATTAAACAATAAAGCATGAGAACCTATCATATACGCGAATATTATGAAAAAAATACACTCCTGGAAATTGAAATAAGAACACCGAGAATTCTTTGTCCCAGGAAGGGGAAACTTTATTGACACATTCCTGGGGTCAGATACATCACATGATCACACTGACAGAACCACAGGCACATAGACACAGGCAACAGAGCATGCACAATGTCGGCACTAGTACAGTGTATATCCACCTTTCGCAGCAATGCAGGCTGCTATTCTCCCATGGAGACGATCGTAGAGATGCTGGATGTAGTCCTGTGGAACGGCTTGCCATGCCATTTCCACCTGGCGCCTCAGTTGGACCAGCGTTCGTGCTGGACGTGCAGACCGCGTGAGACGACGCTTCATCCAGTCCCAAACATTCTCAATGGGGGACAGATCCGGAGATCCTGCTGGCCAGGGTAGTTGACTTACACCTTCTAGAGCACGTTGGATGGCACGGGATACATGCGGACGTGCATTGTCCTGTTGGAACAGCAAGTTCCCTTGCCGGTCTAGGAATGGTAGAACGATGGGTTCGATGACGGTTTGGATGTACCGTGCACTATTCAGTGTCCCCTCGACGATCACCAGTGGTGTACGGCCAGTGTAGGAGATCGCTCCCCACACCATGATGCCGGGTATTGGCCCTGTGTGCCTCGGTCGTATGGAGTCCTGATTGTGGCGCTCACCTGCACGGCGCCAAACACGCATACGACCATCATTGGCACCAAGGCAGAAGCGACTCTCATCGCTGAAGACGACACGTCTCCATTCGTCCCTCCATTCACGCCTGTCGCGACACCACTGGAGGCGGGCTGCACGATGTTGGGGCGTGAGCGGAAGACGGCCTAACGGTGTGCGGGACCGTAGCCCAGCTTCATGGAGACGGTTGCGAATGGTCCTCGCCGATACCCCAGGAGCAACAGTGTCCCTAATTTGCTGGGAAGTGGCGGTGCGGTCCCCTACGGCACTGCGTAGGATCCTACGGTCTTGGCGTGCATCCGTGCGTCGCTGCGGTCCGGTCCCAGGTCGACGGGCACGTGCACTTTCCGCCGACCACTGGCGACAACATCGATGTACTGTGGAGACCTCACGCCCCACGTGTTGAGCAATTCGGCGGTACGTCCACCCGGCCTCCCGCATGCCCACTATACGCCCTCGCTCAAAGTCCGTCAACTGCACATACGGTTCACGTCCACGCTGTCGCGGCATGCTACCAGTGTTAAAGACTGCGATGGAGCTCCGTATGCCACGGCAAACTGGCTGACACTGACGGCGGCGGTGCACAAATGCTGCGCAGCTAGCGCCATTCGACGGCCAACACCGCGGTTCCTGGTGTGTCCGCTGTGCCGTGCGTGTGATCATTGCTTGTACAGCCCTCTCGCAGTGTCCGGAGCAAGTATGGTGGGTCTGACACACCGGTGTCAATGTGTTCTTTTTTCCATTTCCAGGAGTGTATTTATACGTTGCGAGATGCGAACCATCTCAGATCACGTATCTGGTCTTGATTCATCGACGCTACTCACTGCGCTAAAGTGACAAATCATTTAGGGCCCTCTTATAAGTTCTTGCCAGTTGCTAAAAGCTTTAATCGTAGCTATGTTACTAACTGAAATTTAATTATAACAAATTGTACCAAGATCAATGTGTTTTTCGTGGATTCTCCGTCTGTCGCTACCTTCAAATGATATACTCTCATAATACCCAAGTTACAATAATTCTTTTGCCACGAAAATGATGTCTCTCATTTTATTGCAACGAATGACACAGTTAAGAAAAGGTTTTCAAATGATTCTCAATTTGCTGGTGCTCAGAAACGACATATATACGTGTAGGCTTGAACTCAATGCCAATATGGCGCCTCAAAGCTCAATGCTGAAGGGAGATGGCGTGCGTGTGACGTAGTAGGTGGCGATGTGCCATCTGATTGGTCAACGCTCAGGATGTATGACATGCCAGATATTGCTCTGCACGTTCGTAAAGACTCCAGAACGTGCTATTCTACGCTATGACGTCAGAAACTCGGCGCGCTCAACATTCAACGTTCGGATGCACGGTCCGTGTGCCGACGGTGTGCTCACTGTGGTGAGTGTATGTCAGGCGCCCTGAGAGCTACTGAGACAGCATTAGCGAATTATACATTTATCAGTTTCGCTGTTACAACTGAACCATCATCGCGGTAGCAGCAGCGACGGCAGCAGATGCATCACACAGCAGTCCCTCGCACCCACCGGCGAAGTCACGGTAGCTAATGCAAGAGCGGCGCCGTGCACGGTAGCCGGCCCGGCTGACGGCAGGCGTCACTCGTCCGGCGGCGACGGCCAACAGCTCGAGGGCGCATGTTACTAGGGCACACTGTTGTACATCGAAGAGTGTGCCCCAGTAGGCTTCCAGCAGCTCTGCACGGCACGGTGGCAGTAGTGATACTGCAAAGTTAAGTCACGGCCTCTCCAGTAGAGGAAACCCTTGGATGCCACTGTACGCTCAGAGATGCAAGCCTGAGGGCAGCAGCAGCTGCTAGCGACAGTTTGACAGTGCACCAAACACTGTCACTTTGGCCCCAGTGACTCGGTGGTAGAAGACTCCAAGTCTTCATGTCAGCAGTCTCCAAGATAGTAGTCATCCGGCGAATGTTAGTCAGCACATCAAAGGCCCTACTTCGAAGACGGCTCACTGCTGCCCGAGTATTTGAAATTGTCCCTTGGAGGTAATGGCATTATGTCTTGGCGAAGATGACCAAATGTGGCCCGGTGGGCTAATAGGCCATGTTTTACGACATCTTGCAGTGCTGTCGGAATCTTCTCTTCACAGTAAGGTCATATTCCTGAACTGTCGATTCAGACATCTTACTCGAGCGGTGTGTGGCAATGGCCTCAGTTGTAAGCCACGAAGTTTTCAGTATCAACTCTCCTGTCTGTTTTGTCGCTCTGGTTGCGATACTGCAGTCTAGTCTGGCTTGGCTTGACTCAGTGCCGGCTGGTGAAGACTTTAAAATTACGTTTGCTCAGTACATCTTTCTGTGGCGTGTCGTGCCGCTCCTCAGCCTTTTAACAAAAATATTAATAAGTAGCGAGAAAGCCACCATGAAATAATGCACTAGCAGCCACAGGTTAGAGGCCGCAGTTTGGCGACATGTGGGTCAGAAGTACTCGCACGTCAGTAGATTACGCGACGAGGCTAGCTGCGTTTAGCAGAAAACTGCACTGCACAGCAGTAACAACAGCAGCAGGCAGGTCAGTGTTCCCACATCATGGAAAGTCTCTCGTTATGGACGACGTGACTAGGTGCCAGATTTTAGTGAAGCAAATGCACCTCAGTGTGACATAAATATGGCTGAATTTTGAGGCCGAAGCATTCTCGTCGCCGGTGTCCAGCACGACGCCAGGGCCACGCCAGTCAGCGAGACTGAGCGTCGCCAGCAGCTCGCCGCCAGCACTGTCACAGCACCGACATCCCCAGCTGCGGGCAGTTGGCGCCTTACCACCACTGCTGTCTCCACATATTAACTGACACATTTTTGCGTTTTACTGCACTTTTGATTCTCATCTGTTTTAGATAAATAATATTTTATGTCACCATTGATTAATTAAATGTACAGTATATACGTCGCACATTTAATGGAATACAGGTCTGTATTTATCTGACAGGGAGAATGATTCTCATGCCATCACGCGATATATAATGTCCGGGCAACGCACTGAGCGAGGTGGCGCAGTGGATTGCACACTGGACTCGCATTCGGGAGGACGGCGATTCAAACCCGCGTCCCGCCATCCTGATTTAGGTTTTCCGTGGTTTCCCTGAATCACTTTAGGGAAATGCCGGGATGGTTCCTTTGAAAAGGGCCCTGACCGCTGACGTCGCTACTTGGTCCCCTCCCCCGAATCAACCAACCAGGCAACGCCGGTATTGTAACTAGTGTGTTCATACAGCGTGTAATGGGCGTAAGTGCATATATTTTTATTGATGGCTGAGGATGGAGTAGTGAACAACTTTACATCGATATCTCCTTCATTTGGGGACTAATAATTATAGCTATTAAGAGGGGTATATTTTTAGGTTGGTTAGTAGCTCCCAGTGCACGTGGCAAGAACAAGCCATGAACGCTTATTTTCCCGTGGGCAGCACGTTAGATGTTGAATTGGGGACGCAGTCTATACTGCAGGCGTAGTCCA
This sequence comes from Schistocerca americana, assembly GCF_021461395.2. Lineage (NCBI taxonomy): Eukaryota > Metazoa > Arthropoda > Insecta > Orthoptera > Acrididae > Schistocerca > Schistocerca americana. Next base: position 605,789,286 of record NC_060123.1, on the reverse strand, counting down.
CTTAGTGGTGCAGTTACAATCAAGCCGAAAACATCACGCAGTAAATTATGTGAGGTTTTTGCGGGAAGACAGACTGATGCTGGGGCGGGGGGGCGGAGGGGGGGGGGGGAGGAACTGATGTGTGTACATACTAAATTACCGCATATAAAAGTGCGGGGGCGGGGGGGGGGGGGGGGAACTGATGTGTGTACATACTAAATTACCGCATATAAAAGTATCTGCACTTCTCCGGGTTACACACTATACATTTTAGAACTGTAGTTAAAATCAATGCACGCACTAATGTTAAGATCCCAGAACTGTAACTCATGGTATCTGTGTATTCCATATAAATTTGGTTGTTATAATTTCAAATTGACTGTTGAAATAAACGATACTGAAGAATTTTAACGAAATGAAAGATACTTTAATAAAATCTGAGATTGAATGGAGGAACTTGCGATGCTTTGATGTGCTGAAGAAACTATGACTGATTAAGGTAAGTGAACGGTTGAAGTGCAAATACTAAGTACCTACGCACATCAGTGTACCGAGAAATAATGAGCCTATGCGATAGCTGATTCACATAAAAACTGTTAGCAATAAGCAGAATCAACTGTCGCATGGGCTCATTATTTCTCAGTTTAGTAAAAAATGTACGAACCGCAGACGTTCATTTATCTGAACGTACAATTGTTATTTATCATCACTTCAGAAAAATTCAATTTTTATTTTCTTTCAAACGTGTAGTTAGGTGCTTAACGTCATTCGGGATAACAGAGAGCTATGTGAGCTCCCTCAAGCGTAACAGTCTCATAACGTTGCGGATCAATGATACAAGGTGATGCACACTTTTGGCGGGTGATTGAGGTTTTCTAGTTTTGTTAAGAAAATTAATGGAGCACGTCGTAATTTCAGGACTACAGACGACAATACTTCGCTTAAAGAATATTTCAGATGTTTTCGGTGAGGGTGCGGGTGGGGTTTAGGAGGAAAACCATGGGCAACAGCCTAACCTATTTCATGGTAATATGTTAACTTCTGATAAAACTCGATTGTGTGGTAAATACGGAGGGTCTCCTTTACCGTACAAACGTAAGGTGGTTTATTTGATAGTTAATTTAATGCCACCCTTCGAGTAGTATATTCACTTTCAGACTGTACTGTGTGTACGTCACCGTACAAAAGGAGCCTTCCGGAACATTAGGCGCTCTACAACAGTGATACGGTAGAGCGGCTCTCGTAGCACCGCGCCGGGCCGGATATCCGCCCGCATGCTCTGCAGATACGTCTTCTGTGTCAGCCCCGCCCCCCGCCCTGGGGAGAACAAAGGGCGACACAAGGGGCCCACACAAGCGGCTAGTGAGGCTGCGGGAGACGGGGGCGTTCCGCCAGAGCACGGAGACCGCTCCCTGTAGAGGAAAGAGTGTCTCCTACCGGGCTCCACTCAGCCAAAGGAATGTGCCTTCCTCCTTACGTCGCCGAAAAAGCGAGCAGTCGCGTACAACGGAAGTATCTCTCAACTCATGAGCTGAGTAGCACCTTCACACACATCCCACACTATAGACCACTAAAGTGTGAGGCATAGGCCATTTTTCATGGAGTTCTACAGCACAGCATCTTAACATTCCATTTACATACGATACAGCTTCTTAACATGCTATTTATGCAATTAAGGATTCTTTGTTAGATTCAATCCGAATTGCTATTGGTCTAATTTTATTCATACCGATTAAGCGGGAGTAATATGTACGGTATTGAAGAATTTTATTCCATCTGGAAAAACAGTTATTTGAAGTTTCCAAATGGGTTTTCGCAAGATATTAGCTTCTGTCATTTCTGATTATGAAAGGCATCACCTGTGTTCCTCTGACAATGAAAGCCTGGTCATATGAACTGCCCTTTCTGCGAGGGACCATACACGCGAGGACGGCGGTAGTTTATTTGTCGAATGTCATTTTTATTTGTAATTCACTGTTGCTATTTCAGTTAATATATTCTCATTTTGTCGTTGCAAGATGAGTGGAGCTGTGGACGCTAGAAAATGGAGTTTCAAGTGTAGAAATCTGAACATTTCCGACACGTTCTTCTGTCTGAGTTCAATAGAGGATTGGCAGCAACGCAGACAGCCAGAAATATTTGCGCCGTGTATGGAGATAATGCCATTGAGCAGAGCACGGCAAGAAAAAGGTTTTCTCGTTTTGAGGAAGTTCGTTTTGACACTCCACGTTGAAGATTCTCGGGTTTGACGAAGATCGTTTAAACGCATTAATCCACAATCGTACACGTCACTGTACTCAGGAACTGTTAACTGTGATCATTCCACCATAGTGAGACATTTGCATCCAATAGGAAAGGTTCAAAAATCGGGTATCGCATGCTCTAAGCCAAAATCACAAAAATCAGCTGGTGGCCACATGTTCATTTCTGTTGCTCGTCATCAATGAGTGGTTAACATCAGGCATTCCTACCCTGTATTCTGGTGACGAGTAACGCTGTCTTCGTACTTACATATGGAAAAGAAAGCAATGGGTGAGCCCAAACAAAGCAGTAATTCCCCGACAAACACATGCTCGCATCCACAGACGATCTTACGCATCTGGTGGAAAAGCGACAGTGTTTTGTACAACGAATTGCTCCCCAGAGGAGTAACCATCACAGCTGACATTTACTGTCAACTACTTAAGACATATTTGCAGGCACAGTCCAAGATCACCGACCAGGAGGAATGAATGAATTGTTATTCCACGATAACGCCCGTCTTCATTCTGCTAGACTGCCAAAAGCACTATATGAGTACAACAGTTGGGTTGTTAAGTCATTTCGCACCCATTTTATTCACCTGATATTGCGCCCTCAGATTTTCATCCTTTCCGCACACTTTCTGACAACCTTCAACGAACTTCCTTTCCGGATGAAAATGCGCTCCGAACATTGACTGACGAGTTCTTTGCCTCAATACCCACGTGAGTTCCACAGTCGCGAAAAGTTGCCCAGCATTGGCAGACTGTTGTAAATAGTGAAGGAGGATATATTATTGATGACTAAAGCGTCTGTTACTTGTATCTGTTCTGTGTACTTATGGAAAAACGCTACTAACGTATGCATGAACCTTACAGTTTAGCTTTCCCGTGAAGCCCTTAAAACGCTTGCAACGAATAACGATATGGTTCTTTTGAAACGTCACGGCCGATTTTTTTTCCCTATCCTTGTGATCAGTGTCTAATGACCTTTGCGATGAAACTGAAAACCTTATCATACCTTCCTTGTTTCTTGAATGAGATTTCTGTCTTTCCTTAACCCATCTGACATGGATTCCATATACATGAGCAATATATAAAACTTTGTGTATAGGAAACGACGTTATGTTTCAACTGCCTGTCCACGACGGGATTATTAGAGGTGAAACACAAGCTCTGACTTGGGGAAGGAAATCGGCCTTTTGTTTCACATGAGCCATCACGGAAATTTCCTTAACCTGGATGGCCGTACGGCGATTTGAATTGTCATTCTCCCAAATGAGAGAGCTTACCACTGCGCCATCTCGCTTGGTGAATACAGAGCGTACGCGTACGCGTTTGTTTTGGAATAGGAAGTGAGCCCTCGAGTATGAGTGAGCCAGTAGGTAACTTAGTGATAGAAGTTCTTAATCATCTGAAGTGGAAAAGCTGACAGTTAATCCTAGTGATTAATAGAACTGACATAGATGTAGAGGGGAAGTAAAAAAGCGGTAGGGCAATAAAACGAAGCTGAGGGCGTACTTATCGACATGACGCTGCACCGCCCTCTTGTCTGGCTGCATGGAATGATTAGGTTCGGAATGGTGTCAAAGCCGTTGTACCCTCTCCTGAGGCAAGCTAGCCCACAACCGTTGAAAATGGTCTTTGAGATCCTAAGTATTGGCACTGGAATGAAGTTTGGAGAGCCAGTCCCAGACGACATGTTCTCCAGAACGCAGACAATTCATAGACATACTTGTCATGTAAGGATAAATACTGTCCTGTTGAAAAATGGCACCACAGTACTGTCACATGCGAGGTAACACATGAGGGAGCAGGATTGCATGACATACCGTTGTCTCGTCAGAGTTCCCTCAATCACTACCGGACGTGACCTGAAGTCATACCCGCTGGCTCCCCACACCATGGTACCAGGAGTAATATCTCTGTGCCTGTCCAAAACATGGGAATAGTGGGTCCTCTCCCGAGGTCTCAGACACTCTAATCCTGGGCAGCTCTTCTGCGACTCATCGTTGAAGACAATGCGACGGCATTCGTTAGCAGTCCATGCTTCCTGGTCACGGTGCAAATCCAAACGCAGCTGTTTGCGTTGTGTTAATGGCAGCCTACATACTGGACGATGATTCCTTAGTTCGGCTGCTGGTATCTCTGACCAATGGAGCTCGTTGACACAGAATGTTGGGCGGGGTACATTATTCGGTCTCAAATGGCAGTCGAAGATGTGAAGAGGGGTTACTATGAGCTCGGCGCAAAATACAGCGCTCCTCCCTTTTAGTAGTCATACGTCTTTCTGGGAGCAATCTTGACGAGTATGCATGCCCTCATCTTCCCGTTTATTCCAACAATGAGCCACTCGCACATCTGAATAGCTTACAACTATGGATATTGTACGAATCGCGGAACTGTCGAAAAGGAGAGTCGTTAACGGGGCTCATTTCGAACTGTCAGGTGCTGATAACGTTGTCTCACACAAGTACGTGGTGTATCCGCGTCTTTCACAGTACTCTCTCATCACGTGACATTGTTCATGGCCTCTATATACCCTACTAGGCCTGGCAACAACACTAATGCACACTGGTGGTCGTTCTAGCTATCACCGAGAATTGCACAACTTACAATCTATACACCACCGATGGTGCGTTTACGTTGCGAATATAATTTATTTTTTACTGTTAGCGTCGACGACTTTTAACCAAGTGTCAGTGAAACTCCGAAATTCCAATAAACGTTGGCAGTCTCACATTGTATAGTTAAAATATTCACAATCTTCTTTGTGATTCGAGATGAGACCTATTTATTTCTCCACAGAAACACTCTTTGTATGCCTGTCGGAAATAAATGTATCATCTGATATTTCGTAATTTTAGTGTTCCTTTTCCAGCAACAAATCGCAAATCCTCGACCACCACTATCAAATGATCAGGAAACCCTTTTCAAATGGCACATCTTACTAACTGAGCTGCATGTCACTTAGTGAACAAGCCAGTGCCATAATTACCATATTTGTGCCCAATATGCGACACTTCAGCAGAAAAATAATTCACGGGACTGCTTCTGTTTCTAGTAAAAACAACACAAAATCTGTCAAGAATTTAGCGAAATCGATGGTATTATATATCCACCGACTATCTGACTGACGAAATAATGACAAGCGAGGTTTTAACTCTGTTGAATCATTACATGGGTTCCATCAAACATGTGGCTGGTGGCGATATGTTCATATTTTAGAGAGTACATTTTTAAAGATAATGTAGCATCTTGTTGTCACCCATCAGAAAACGTGTTTTGTTTTCATCCATACAACCACTTAGAAGCATCATTAAATGTTATTTCAAAAACAGCTATTTTGGCGTAGAATCAACGTATAGTTCTATTTTAAACAGCGAAGTTGAAATCCATTCGTGGACTTACACACATACAAGGTCATTTAAGTTTATCACTGAATTGATGTTACTCATGTGGCATGCTGAATGTGTCCCATCTTGATGGGCGTCTGAATATGGCTGGAAACACTTTCTGTCTGTGAGGAAACAGGTGGGGAAACTATGACGTAAGCGTTTCCTTAGACGATCATGGTACGGGACGTTGCGTAAATAATTTCGGAGTTAAAATTTCCCCTAGCTCGGCTCTCCGAGAGGGAAATACATCGAGGCCACACACTACGAGCGAAGTAAGATGATTGATAAATCCTAGAATTAACTGGTGAAACCTAAGACTTACCATCGTGGTGTAGTAAAAGTCTGAAATTTCTTATTATATGCATAGATTTCGAACTTTTACCAAGAGACGTTGGTAAATCTTTCGATGTACGCATACCAACTGGTAAGGCTCTGAGCGCTATGGGACTCAACTGCTGTGGTCATCAGTTCCCTAGAACTTAGAACTACTTAAACCTAACTAACCTAAGGACACCACACACACCCATGCCCGAGGCAGGATTCGAACCTGCGACCGTAGCAGCAGCGCGGCTCCGGACTGGAGCGCCTAGAACCGCACGGCCACCGCGGCCGGCATACCAACTGGTAAAATCGTATTAAAAAATCAGCAATTTATTGACACAGTTCGTATTCATTGACAAAGTTCGTATTTATTGTAAATTTATTTTAAACATTCTTGCATTCCAGTGTGATTATAATGAGCAAGATTCCTTATTAGTGAAAAATGTTGAAAAAATGTTACCTAGTGTACGTTAATTTTTGTTACAATAAGGCTGACTATTGTGGCATCTCTAATTACGTAATATGGAAGACAAATTAGACAAGCTTATTTACTTGAAATTTTGTTAAGGTATTGCATTTTTGAACCTTTGTCCTCCAACAAAAGATTCTTTGGCAACCACTTCCTGTACGCTAACTTCTTCTCTTGCGACTACTTCGACGTTGATAAAATTTTCCTTGCACAATGTAAATTGGTTCCGAGTGTACAATGACTTCAGTTTACCAGCTTTGGTACCAAGTTGATAAAATTAGTCATCCAGAATATGTATCAATACAGCTATTATAGATTTTGCATTAATTTTTGCCCTGTCTACATCCGGTACTTTAATTCTCACATCCCATCCAACTGAAGGTTTTGGAATTTTGTTACATGGAGCTACTTTCATTTTCTTTGCTTGCAATTGAAGACCTTCTTTGGCAGCTTCTCGACTCCGTTTCACTTTATTAACACTGTTGGAAGTTATCAGCGTCTCGTCACAACCATCAGCTGGTGCCAATGTCATTAACTAATGCCAAATCCTGTGTCTCTGGTGCTTCATCTGCTGCAGCCGTACTTTCCACCTCGGTTCCTTCCGTTCCAGTACTTGATTCACTGGAATTAATTCCTTGGCCGTCGTTTTCAGTTTCCTGTGAGCCAGTTTAACATACTTTCCCAGTCTTCTTCAGTGTTTATATTTTTTTTATTAAATCACGTGGAACAACTGAGGTCACAATGCCCATTTTCATTGGAACCCCAAACATGACTTCACATGGTGAACCTCTGATCCCTTTATTGCTTGCACAAACGTCAGTCCTTGAGACCGTTTTGAAGTTTCATTTGTTTCTATCCAAGTTGATAACATATTTTCGATATCTTGATTTGGTCTTTCGACTGATGCCCGAGACTGACTGTGCCTCGGCTTCCCACAACTCTATTATATCACTCCACAACCCACATAAAGTTTGAATGAATTGGTTACAAAACACTCTACCATTATCAGAATGAAGGATATTTGGGATACATAAGGTGGTAAAAATGTCCAAAAGATGATATGTTACTTCATCATCCCTTTTCGGAGTTAGTAAGCAGAGGATAACCAATTTTGTCAAATGATCTTGGTATATAAGTATGAACTTCGACTTATTGTCTGGGTTTGCCTGCATGTCGATTAAGTCAATTTGGCATCATGAATTCATGATGTGTATCATATGTTTCACAACAACACTCCTTTTCAATGTTTTTTTCCTTTCTATAACATGGTTCACATAATCTCAAGCAACGATTGATTCACCAGTCACATTCTTGTACTTACGATTCGATTCCACAATTATCCGCGTTCGGCCGCCATGGCCTATAGCAATGTGAGTCTCTCAAAGTACGTTAAACAGTTCATCAAAACTAATGTAATAACGAATTTCTTCTTTTCCAGCAGACACCAGTGCTCCGAGTTTCTCTTCACATCCGATGTTGAGAACATCATATCGCTTCAAACGTCTGTAGTGAACAGATTTTTTTTTTATTGGAAACGATTTTTGCATCTTTCAATTCACTTAACAGAATATTAGTTTCCCCAGCAGTTACATAAAATTTGTTGTCCTCCTTCTTATTCACTGCTTCACTAAAAAGTTCGTAAAATCTGTTATGCATAACATCACTCATTCTGGTGCAAAGCTGCAGAAGAAATACCACTAAAGAGAGTCGCAAGGTTGACCGACCGTATACACGATTCTCGACACTGACGAACTACGCAGCGGTGAGAGGACTGAGAACTCATAATTGACAACAAAGAACCTTATCTGAACACAAAATTGGCAACAATGAAACTTGTCTGAACCTGCATGACAGAGGCGGCAGTTTTCGATCCAGCTTTTACCAGTTTGCATTGGTAAATCCTATGATTTACCAATGTCTCTTGGTAAAAGTTCGAAATCTATGCATATAATGAGAAATTTCGGACTTCACCACACCGTAATGGTAAATCTTAGGTTTCACTGGTTAATTCTACGATTTACCAATTATCTTAGTTTTACAGTAACAATTGCAAGTAAGAAGAAATGGAACAAAGTGAGGAGGGGAAAACTGTTAGAGTTGACAAAAATTAGAACATTCTACACATAAGATGAACAGAAACAAATTGGACATACTTTGTAAGAGCGAAATAAGGTGCGCAGGGAGAGGGATTGGTGGTCGAAGAGTTTTAAGTGGAGATTACAGATTTTAATGATCAGAACACGAGAGAACTGGTAATTATGGAGTCTGATTACTTGTAGAAAAGAGAATAAAAATAAAAGTTATAAAAGCAAGACAACAAACTGATGCTGATAAGACTGAAGTAACAGTAAGAGACCATAGTAATCCCAGTGTGTTCCTATTCTTCCTTAATCCTGGTATACCTAGCAAGTAGCAACTAGCCAGCATCCCCTCCCAACGAATAGGTGGATGAGCGTTATGAGAAGATACATAATGCACTGGAAGTGCAGAAGAGGGGCATGCGAAACCGTTATGGGAGATGCAAATCCTATGGCAAGTGAAGGGGGAGAGCTCTGCAAACTTTAAAACACGAAAGACACACTGCTGCGGTGAGTCCACGAAGAGTTTTCTTAACCATAAACTCATCTGTCAGGTGCCCTTCCACATTTAGACGCGGCCGCTGAAAAACAGTGGTGAACAGGTGTACACAAGTTAACAATGACTGACTGACTTGGAAATGGAAGCCGTGAGGGGGAAGACGGGGAGGCATTCACCGCCTGCACACAGCTGGCGCGCTGCAGCCCCAGCTCCTTGCAGGCTGCCGTGGCGTTGGCACGCGTCCGAGCACTCTTGCTTTCAAAACATGCTACAGCAGTGGCCACTACAGTAGCCACGAACGGATTCTTTATGAACAGCCGCAGCTCAATTTTGACATGTAGGCTCCAAGCTGACAGAAGACAGAATCCTGAAATATACTCAAAAACACAAAGGAATTTGCCGAATGGGACGGAAATTTGTGTATGTGACGTACGTGTCTAGACAAACTAGTGATTATAATTTCAGGAAGATTTGATGATTTATTCAAGAGAAAGAGCTTCACGAATTGGGCAAGCCAATAACGCGTTGGCCCACCTCTGGCCCTTATGCAAGCAGTTATTCGGTTTGGAAGTGATCCATAGAGTTGTTTGCTGTCCTTCTGAGGAAGATCGTGCCAAATTAGTCCAACTGGAGCGTTAGTTAGCCAACATCCTGAGCTGGTTGGAGGTCCTACTAATAATACTGCAAACATTCTCAATTGGAGACAGATCCGGCGACCTCACTGGTCACTGTGGGGTTTGTCAAACACTGAAACGTAAGCCCTGGGTGGCTTACCATGAAAGGCAACAAAACTGAAACAGAATATCGTCGACGTACCGCTGTGCTTAAGAGTGCCAAGTGACAACCAAAGGGGTCCTGCTATGAAATGACCATCGCTCCTCCTCGTTGGGCATTCGGCGAGCGACAGTCAGGTTGTCATCTCTTCACTGTCTGGGATGATTCCAGACTAGTCTTCAATGCTCATCGATGCCCAGTTATACTCCAATCACTGAGGTTGCAGGCCCAAGACTTGTCTAGCGACGCCCCAACAGTGGTAGTATACCAACCTGACTATTGCCCGCCATACGGCCCGACAACCAGAACTGATTGACGGGAATGCCAACTCATTTAATAATAGGACCCCTTAGTTTGCCTGCAAGGCCGCCATATATCTTCCACATTGAGAACGTTTGGAGCATTACGTGCACGGACCTCCATCATCTCGGGATTGTGACGACCTAGCAAGCCAATTGGACAGAATTTGGCATGGTATCCCTCAGGAGGACATCGAACAACTGCTTGCATAAGGACCACAGGTGGACCAACGCTTTATTGTCTTGCTCTATCCGTGAAGCTCTTTCTCTTGAAAATATCATCCAATTTTTCTGAAATTATAATCATTTGTTTGTAGATGTACATCACATCTACCAATTTCCGTCGCATTTGCATAATTTTTTCGTGGTGTGTCTTTTTTTTATTATAGTGTAGCCGCATTAGCCACAGAATTCTGTGTAGCAAGTGTTTCGTCTACGAGTGACCATGCGCATTTGCTCTTAGCTTTCGGCAGGTATCTGCCTTTCTGATTTTGCAGTGTGTAGCTGGAGTCAACACAAATAAATCGCTTTTTTGTTACAAACAAAATGTC